>NC_069501.1:94104254-94199254 GCF_027579735.1 Bombina bombina
GTCCCTCCCGTCATCCGTGTACTTTTGCTTTGGTATTGGTATCCCAGAAGTAATGATGACCCGTGGACTGACCACACTTAACAGGAGAAAACAAAATTTATGCTTACCTGATAAATTCATTTCTCCTGTAGTGTGGTCAGTCCACGGCCCGCCCTGTTTTTTATGGCAGGCTAAAAAATTTTTTTGGATTATACTCCAGTCACCACTACACCCTTGGGCTTCTCCTTTCTCGTTGGTCCTTTGGTCGAATGACTGGAGGTGACGTAGAGGGGAGGAGCTATATAGCAGCTCTGCTGGGTGAATCCTCTTGCACTTCCTGTAGGGGAGGAGATAATATCCCAGAAGTAATGATGACCCGTGGACTGACCACACTACAGGAGAAATGAATTTATCAGGTAAGCATAAATTTTGTTTTTGCCCTGGCTAGTAGCTTGGGACTTGAAATTCTGAGCCGTGTGTGTATATATGTATGTGTGTGTATATGTGTGTGTGTGTGTATATATATATATATATATATATATATATATATATATATGTGTATATATATATATATATATTCGTATTTATCGCTCCATAAGACACACTTTTCCCCCCCTCAAAAGTAAGGGGAAATGTCTGTGCGTCTTATGGAGCGAATATATGTGTGCCCTGGAGCCAAATCGCCAAGCCCGAGTGCGCAGGGGTGAAAAGCAGATTCCAGCTGGGAAACATACTACCGCATAGAGGAGGGAAGGCTGCAGAGAGGAGGCTACTGGGTTTTACTGTGTTGAAAGAAGGCAGGGCCTTGCAATTCAACTTACGGTACCTGTTCCTGTGTCGGGTCTGTCCGGCGGCACGCTGCTTGGAGGTTGAAGAATGATCCATAATAGTCGTCTAGATGGCGTTCCCCCGCGCGTCGCCTAGCAACTGGTCTCGCCGGGACAGCAGTGTGCATGCGCACCTTCCTTTACCTCACTCCTTCAGCCCCTTGCTAAGGTAAAAAACAATGCTGGCTGTAATTCTATGGGGCAAAAACAAACAAAAAAATTACTTTGTACATAATATGTGTAAAGTACGGTAATACCGGTAATTGACTCCAGTTATCAGTATACCGTACATATGATGCACAAAGTCCATTTTTTTGTTTGTTTCTGTATTAGGATAGCCATATGTTGGAAATTATTACTTTAATATGGATGCAGTTTATTTACCATAATATTTCTTTAATATGGATGCAATTCTATTTGATTTGTGCCACCAGAGTGTGTTTTCTGATAAAATTAAGACCATGCTCAGAGGTAACGCAAATGGTCAGCGCTCAGTGGTAAACATTGGAGATACTGGTACATTACTGACAGTTCCTTCATCACTGTATTTTCTTGCAGAAAACCTCCCCTGTACATACAAAGATGATAAAGCAGAAAAGACTAACATATAAGATTCCTTTTAAACTAGAGGTAGAAAGCTATGCAAAGGAGCATGGAAATAGAGCAGGAGAGAGACGTTTTGGGCCACCTCCAACTGAAAAATACTAGAATGGAGGAAACAGGAGGATCAGCTGCAAAAAGCGAATAAAAGTAAGCACACTTTTCATGGGAATGCTGCAAAGTGGCCACAGTTAGACATGGCCATGAAAGAATGGATCACACATCACCGGATTAATGGATTCTCAGTCTCTACAAAAATGATAATATATGAAGCCAAACTCATTGCTGTAGAGAAAGGCATTCATGATATTACTGGATCATCATTGTGGTGCTTCAGATTTTTGAGGCGATGTGGCATTGCTCTGCGCATCAAAACTAGAATTGCGCAAAAAATGCCAAAAGAATATGAAGATAAGATTCTGTCTTTTCATAAATTTGTAATTGATGCTAGAAAGAAAAATGGGTTTGAAATTGGCCAGATTGGGAATATGGATTAAGTCCCGCTAACTTTTGATGTGCCATCTAATAGGACTGTTGATCTGAAAGGTGACAAAACTATCACAAAAGAATGATGAAAAAACCCAGACCGGCACCACTGATAGAGTATAAAAACGTCCTTTATTGACAAATCACTTAAAAAGAAGGTTTGCACACCACGGGAAAAAGGCAATCATACCAAACAGCAGAAAGCTCCAGTTAAAAGGTGTAACAGCTACAACCTGGGCCCGATGACGTCACTGACGCGTTTCAGGTATCAACCCGTAGTCATAGTTACCGTCATGGGGTCCAGGTAAGCTTAAATAGCTAACTCTCAGGTGTGAGCTGTTAATTAAATATTAACCCTTTTGTACTTTTACTTTTTAGAATTTCTTGTACTGGGCTTATTCTTAATGATATGCACGAAGCACATATAACGGAGAACACACTCCATTCTCATTTCACATTCCGGATGAACAAATAGCTAACCGATTACCAAAGTGCAAACATAATTACCCACTTGTAATCTCTGATTTATGTGTAACCTTCATAAATATATGCTGTTACAACAATTTCTCACATATCTACATTTTATTCTAAGTATTCAAAACTTCATCAAATAACATCAAATACTAAAGTAGTCTAGACATATTTATATAAAATCATACTGCTTACTACTTAGGTTCAAATTGCATATTTTCGATATTCATCAGAATATTAAATACTTCATTAAATAATTTGAAAGACTGAAAACAACCAGAAGCATTCTTTGAAAAAAATCATCCTGCTCCTTAATACATAAAATATGGTGAGAAATATATACTGGACCAGAGTGTATTTATACATGCATGCTATTTCATACGCTTTCACATAAATATCAGCCTTTATGCATTGCTTTTCCATAATTTGACTTTTTCTGCTTCTGTTATCAACGGGTGGTTATTTCACCTCCTCCAAACAATTGAACATTATATTGTTAATAACTCACATAGTCTAACTATTCAAATAATTACAAGTAGTCTACTTTATATTCCAAAAAATACAGTGAAAACCTCCGGACTTGAGAGAGCCCATTAAACGGTTGTGTTGTCTTGCTGTGCAGACCGCACCAAATTGCCACCCATGTTAATTTTCAAAAGGAAAACATTTCCGAAAGAAGTGATTCCAAGAGGAGTTGTTGTACATGTTCATGAGAGAGGATGGATGGACGAAAATGGAATGAGTATGTCTTGAAAAAGTGTGGTTCAAACGTCCTGGAGTGCTTCTGAAAAAACCTGCCTTATTAGTGCGTGACCAGTTTAGAGCACGTATTTGTGAAACTACAAAAAAGTGCTTTAAAGAAGTAAAAACTCATCTAGCTGTAATTCCGTGAGGTCTTACCAGCCAGTTGCAACCTCTCATTTGCATCAACAAACCATTTAAGGTCTTTATGCGAGAAGAGTGGAACAAATGGATGGCTGCTGGTAATCATGACCTGAAACCTACTGGATGAATGAAGAGGCCCTCTATCATGCTAGTTTGTGAATGGGTGAAAACATCATGGCACTCAGTGAAGGAGGAAATCGTTGTACCGTTATTCAAAAAATGTAGCATTAGCAATGCTTTGGATGGAACCGAAGATGATTTCTTATTTGCAGATAGCATCGAAAGGGATGTAAGGGATTGTGAGCAACTGAGCTTCTTAAATTCTGACTCTAGCAATTCAGAGTTCTTGGGGTACACAGAACACTAGAAGAGTACTCAAACCTTAAAGTCTCCATTTGTTAATGAAACTGATGGTTCTTTATTCCACTGTTGAGTGCTGTTCTATTATTCTGTTATTGTTTATTAAATAGTTTACTACACAATTTGATTCTGAAATTTTTTTCTCTAGTTTTCCTCCTCTAAAAACTAGGTGCGTCTTATGGTCAGGTACGTCTTATGGAGCGAGAAATAAGATGTGTGTATGTATGTGTGTATATATGTATATATATATATATATATATGTGTATATGTATGTGTGTATATATATATATATATATATATATATATATTTTCTTTCATGTAATTGGCAAGAGTCCATGAGCTAGTGACGTATGGGATATACAATCCTACCAGGAGGGGCAAAGTTTCCCAAACCTCAAAATGCCTATAAATACACCCCTCACCACACCCACAATTCAGTTTTACAAACTTTGCCTCCTATGGAGCTGGTGAAGTAAGTTTGTGCTAAGATTTCTACGTTGATATGCACTTCTCAGCATTTTGAAGCCTGTTTCCTCTGAGTACAGTGAATGTCAGAGGGATGTGAAGGGAGTATCACCTATTGAATGCAATGGTTTTCCTCACGGGGATCTATTTCATAGGTTCTTTGTTATCGGTCGTAGAGATTCATCTCCTACCTCCCTTTTCAGATCAACAATATACTCTCATATTCCATTATCTCTACTGATAACTGTTTCAGTACTGGTTTGGCTATCTGCTATATGTGGATGGGTGTCTTCAAGTAAGTATGTTTTCATTACTTAAGACACTCTCAGCTATGGTTTGGCACTTTATGTATTTATATAAAGTTTTAAATATATTTATTGTACTTATATTTGCCATGATTCAGGTTTCAGTATATTTCCTTTTGCAGTATGTCAGTTTCTTATCTGGGAAATGCATTTTTTAGGAAAATGTATTTCTTACCTGGGGTATAGTCTTTTTTCAATTGACTGTCATTTTTAAATTTGCGGGCAGAATTAGGCTCACGAGGGCGCAAAATGCTAAAGTTTGTGTCATTCTTGGTTTGTTGACGCAAATTTGTCATTTCCAGCGTCTTAGTTGACGCTGTGTCCTTTCACAAGGTTGCGTCATCTATGAAGAGAGTGTGTCGTTTCCGGAGGTTTTTGGCGCCAAATATTTTCATTATTTAAAACCCCATTTCTCTTGCAAGGTGTATCCAGTCCACGGATTCATCCTTTACTTGTGGGATATTCTCATTCCCTACAGAAAGTAGCAAAGAGAGCACACAGCAAAGCTGTCAATATAGCTCCCCCTCTAGCTCCACCCCCAGTCATTCTCTTTGCTGGCTCTAAGCACTAGGGTCTCTCTCGGGAGTGTAAAGTGAATGTGGTGTTAGAATTGTAGTTTTATTATCTTCAATCAAAAGTTTATTTTAAATGGTACCGGTTTTTACTATTTACTCTAGCAGAAAAGTGATGAAGATTTCTGCTGAGAGGAAAATGATTTTAGCATGTAACTAAAATCCACTGCTGTTCCCACACAGGACTGAGGAGTACCAGAAAACTTCAGTTGGGGGGAACAGTTTGCAGGGTGATCTGCAATAAGGTATGTTCAGTCATTTATTTCTAGACAAGACTGAGATAATGCTAGAAGAGACTGACAATATCCCCATGAGGGGAGGGTAAGCTATGTTCACAGACTTAGTAAGGAATTGAATGCTTACATAATAGGGCTAATTATGCTGGTTGACACTTATTCAGGGCAATCGATTGTTTGGCTAAGGAAAAATCGTTTTGCAAGACACTTTGAAAGCCCTTTTAGGGATTTTTCTGGGGTTATTACCACATGGCTGTTTTTTAGTCACATAGGAGTGATTTACTAGGCCTCACAGCTCCAGAGTAGAGTGTGAGGGGCCTAATTGCCTCAGATGCACAGTTAGAATTGCAGAGAAGTTCATGCTGTTTCACATGGAGGGTCCTGCTGATGTTTGAGGGCCTAAAAGAAGCTATATTCCCCCAAATCCGATCCCTAAGGGAAGGTAGGGCCACAGCAAGGCTGTGGCAAGGTGCTGTAGTGATTTAACCAGGTGTTGGCTTTAGGCTGCTCCGGTTTGGGCATTAAGGGGTTAATCGTTTTGAAACTTGGGGTGCAATCTTATTAAGGCTTTAGCTACATACTGTGAAAATTTCAGAAAGATTGCTGCATTTTTCACCGTTTTGTAAAATTGTGTGCTCTTTTTATCTCTTAAAGGCACAGTAACGTTTTTTTCAAATTGTGTTTATTTGATTAAAGTGATTCCAAGCCTGTTTGTGTACTCTACTAGTCTGTTAAACATGTCTGACACTAAGGAAAATCCTTGTTCAATGTGTTTAGAAGCCATGGTGGAACCCCCTCTCAGAATGTGTCCCACTTGTACTGATATGTCTATACACTTTAAAGATCATATTGTTGCACTTAAGAATGTGGCCCAAGATGATTCTCAGACTGAAGGTAACGAGGGTAGCCCGTCTGCCTCTCCCCAAGTGTCACAACCAGTTACGCCCGCGCAAGCGACGCCTAGTACGTCTAGTGCGTCTAAACCTTTTACATTACAAGACTTAGTGGCAGTCATGGATAATTCTCTTACAGCCTTCTTATCTAAACTGCCCGTGTTACCTGCAAAGCGTGATAGCTCCGTTTTAAGAACAGATTATGAGCATTCTGACGCTTTGGTAGCCGTATCCGATATACCCTCACAACGCTCTGAAGTGGGAGCGAGGGATTTGATGTCTGAGGGAGAAGTCTCTGATTCAGGAAGGGTTCCTCCCCAGACAGATTCAGATACATTGGCTTTTAAATTTAAACTAGAACACCTCCGTGTTTTACTTAGGGAGGTATTAGCTACTCTGGATAACTGCGACCCTTTGGTGATCCCAGATAAATTGTGTAAAATGGACAAGTACCTAGAGGTCCCTGTTTACACAGATGTGTTTCCGGTCCCTAAGAGGATTGCGGATATCGTTACTAGGGAGTGGGATAGGCCAGGTGTCCCTTTTGTCCCCCCTCCTGTTTTTAAGAAAATGTTCCCCATATCTGACCCCATGCGGGACCCGTGGCAGACGGTGCATAAGGTGGAGGGGGCTGTTTCTACACTAGCTAAACGCACAACCATACCAATTGAAGACAGTTGTGCTTTTAAAGACCCTATGGATAAAAAATTAGAGGGTTTACTTAAGAAAATTTTTGTTCAACAAGGTTTTCTTCTCCAACCTATTGCCTGCATTATTCCTGTAACTACTGCAGCTGCTTTCTGGTTTGAGGCGCTGGAAGACTCGCTCCAGACGGAGACCTCATATGAGGAAATTATGGATAGAATTAAGGCTCTAAAGCTAGCTAACTCTTTTATCACTGACGCCGCTTTCCAATTAGCTCAGTTAGCGGCGAAAAATTCAGGTTTCGCCATTTTGGCGCGCAGGGCGCTATGGCTAAAGTCCTGGTCGGCCGATGTGTCGTCTAAATCCAAGCTTTTGAACATTCCTTTCAAAGGGAAGACCCTATTCGGGACTGAATTGAAAGAGATTATTTCAGATATCACCGGGGGAAAAGGCCATGCTCTCCCTCAGGACAAAGCCTTTAAAACAAAGAACAAAGCTAATTTTCGTTCCTTTCGCAATTTCAGGAACGGCCCCGCTTCATCCTCTCCGGCTGCAAAGCAAGAGGGTAACGCTTCACAGCCCAAGGCAAACTGGAAACCTTACCAGGGCTGGAATAAGGGTAAACAGGCCAAAAAGCCTGCAGCTGCCACCAAGACAGCATGAAGGGGTAGCCCTCGATCCGGGACCGGATCTAGTAGGGGGCAGACTCTCTCTCTTCGCTCAGGCCTGGGCAAGAGATGTACACGATCCTTGGGCATTAGAGATTGTAGCCCAGGGATACCTTCTAGAATTCAAGGACTCTCCTCCAAGGGGAAGGTTCCACATTTCTCGTCTGTCTACAGATCAGACAAAGAAAGAGGCGTTTTTACGCTGTGTAGAAGATCTACATACAATGGGAGTGATCCACCCAGTTCCATTTGCAGAACAAGGACTGGGGTTTTACTCAAATCTGTTTGTGGTTCCCAAAAAAAGAAGGAACTTTCAGACAAATCCTGGATTTCAAAATTCTAAACAAATACCTTAGAGTCCCATCATTCAAGATGGAGACCATTCGGACAGTCTTACCAATGATCCAGGAGGGTCACTATATGATTACCGTGGATCTAAAGGATGCGTATCTGCACATTCCTATCCACAAAGATCATCACCAGTTTCTCAGGTTCGCCTTTCTGGACAAGCATTTTCAGTTTGTGGCTCTTCCTTTCGGGTTGGCCACTGCTCCCAGAATTTTCACAAAGGTGCTAGGGTCCCTCCTGGCGGTTCTAAGACCGCGGGGCATAGCAGTGGCGCCTTACCTAGACGACATCTTAATTCAGGCGGCAACTTTCCAAAGAACCAAGTCTCACACAGAGATTGTATTGGCCTTTCTGAGGTCTCACGGGTGGAAGGTGAACATCAAAAAGAGTTCTCTCTCCCCCCTCACAAGAGTTCCATTCCTAGGAACCCTGATAGACCCGGTAGAAATGAAAATATTTCTGACGGAGGTCAGAAAGCTAAAACTCTTAACTACTTGCCGAGCTCTTTATTCCATTCCTCGGCCATCTGTGGCTCAGTGCATGGAGACAATCGGACTAATGGTTGCGGCAATGGACATAGTCCCTTTTGCTCGATACACCTCAGACCAATGCAACTATGCATGATCAAACAGTGGAATGGGGATTATGCAGATTTGTCTCCTCAAATTCAGTTGGACCAGGAGACCAGAGATTCTCTTCTCTGGTGGTTGTCTCAGGATCACCTGTCTCAAGGAATATGTTTCTGCAGGCCAGAGTGGATCATCAATACGACCGACGCCAGTCTGTTAGGCTGGGGTGCAGTCTGGGACTCACTGAAAGCTCAGGGCTTATGGTCTCGTGAAGAAACTCTTCTCCCGATAAACATTCTGGAACTGAGGGTGATATTCAACGCTCTTCAGGCATGGCCTCAACTAGCGGCGGCCAAATTCATCAGATTTCAGTCGGACAACATCACGACTGTAGCTTACGTCAATCATCAGGGGGGAACAAAGAGTTCCCTAGCGATGACGGAAGTAACCAAAATAATCAGGTGGGCGGAGGATCACTCCTGCCATCTCTCAGCAATTCACATCCCAGGAGTAGACAACTGGGAGGCGGATTTTCTAAGTCATCAGACTTTTCACCCGGGGGAGTGGGAACTCCACCCGGAGGTATTTGTCCAGCTGACTCAGCTATGGGGCACCCCAGAGTTGGATCTGATGGCGTCCCGTCAGAACACCAAACTTCCTCTCTACGGGTCCCGGTCCCGGGATCCCAAAGCGGTATTGATAGATGCTCCAGCAGCGCCTTGGCCCTTCAATCTGGCTTATGTTTTTCCACCGTTTTCTCTCCTCCCGCGTCTGGTTGCCAGAGTCAAGCAGGAGAAGGCTTCAGTGATTCTGATAGCGCCTGCGTGGCCACGCAGGACTTGGTATGCAGACCTAGTGGACATGTCATCTGTCCCACCATAGACACTGCCAATGAGGCAGGATCTTCTAATACAGGGTCCGTTCAAGCATCCAAATTTAATTTCTCTACGTATGACTGCTTGGAGATTGAACGCTTAAAGGGCCACTGTAAGTAAATATTTTCTATGCCTGTTACTAACTAACTACCCCAAATACGCTTTTTATCAATAGCATTTCATTAACATATCTCTACCGTATTTCAGAAATCTTGTCTGCAAATTTAATTGTTTTCCAAACCCACTCCGTGGGTACCCTTTGCTCTGTACCAATCCGTTTACAATACCAAGGTTTCAAAATGGCGCTTTAAACACAAAGTTATTGGTTTAAGTATTTTGAACATGCAGTGCTGAAAATAGTGGGCAGGATAACGTGACATCATCAGCGAATAAAAGATATAACTTTTAGAACGTTATGAAACTTCGTTTTGGAGAAAATATAGATCAGTAGGTTTTAATTAATGTTTTTTAACTTTAATATGTTAGTTGTTTAGCTTAAAAATGATAACAGAAAGTAATCCTTTAATTCTATCAAAGCGTGGGTACTCTGAGTCAGTTATAGATACTCTGATTCAGGCTAGAAAGCCTGTCACCAGGAAAATCTACCATAAGATATGGCGGAAATATCTTTGTTGGTGTGAATCCAAGGGTTACTCATGGAGTAAGATTAGGATTCCCAGGATATTGTCCTTTCTCCAAGAAGGACTGGAAAAAGGATTGTCAGCTAGTTCCTTAAAAGGACAAATATCTGCTTTGTCTATCCTGTTACACAAGCGTCTGGCAGAGGTACCAAACGTTCAAGCGTTTGCTCAGGCTTTAGTCAGAATCAAGCCTGTCTATAAACCTGTGGCTCCGCCATGGAGTTTGAATCTAGTTCTTTCAGTTCTTCATGGGGTTCCATTTGAACCTTTACATTCCATAGACATTAAGTTGTTATCTTGGAAAGTTTTGTTTTTGATAGCTATCTCTTCTGCTCGAAGAGTTTCAGAATTATCTGCCTTACAGTGTGATTCACCTTACCTGGTGTTCCACGCAGATAATGTAGTTTTGCGTACCAAGCCTGGTTTTCTTCCTAAAGTTGTTTATAACAAGAATATTAACCAGGAAATAGTTGTTCCTTCTCTGTGTCCTAATCCATCTTCGAAGAAGGAACGTCTATTACACAATCTTGATGTAGTTCGTGCTTTAAAGTTCTATTTACAAGCAACTAAGGATTTCAGACAAACATCTTCCTTGTTTGTTATCTATTCTGGTAAGAGGAGAGGTCAGACAGCGACTGCTACCTCTTTCCTTTTGGATGAAAAGCATCATCCGTTTGGCCTATGAGACTACTGGCCAGCAGCCTCCTGAAAGAATTACTGCTCATTCTACCAGAGCAGTGGCTTCCACATGAGCTTTCAAAAATGAGGCTTCTGTTGAACAGATTTGTAAGGCAGCGACTTGGTCTTCACTGCATACTTTTGCCAAATTTTACAAATTCGATACTTTTGCTTCTTCGGAGGCTATTTTTGGGAGAAAGGTTTTGCAAGCAGTGGTGCCTTCCGTTTAAGGTACCTGTCTTGTTCCCTCCCTTCATCCGTGTCCTAAAGCTTTGGTATTGGTATCCCACAAGTAAAGGATGAATCCGTGAACTGGATACACCTTGCAAGAGAAAACAGAATTTATGCTTACCTGATAAATTACTTTCTCTTGCGGTGTATCCAGTCCACGGCCTGCCCTGGCATTTAAGTCAGGTAAAAATTTTTTTGTTTAAACTACAGTCACCACTGCACCCTATGGTTTCTCCTTTTTCTTCCTAACCTTTGGTCGAATGACTGGGTGGTGGAGCTAGAGGGGGAGCTATATGGACAGCTTTGCTGTGTGCTCTCTTTGTTACTTCCTGTAGGGAATGAGAATATCCCACAAGTAAAGGATGAATCCGTGGACTGGAGAGAAAGTAATTTATCAGGTAAGTATAAATTCTGTTTCCTATATGCCTCTTGCCTTTTTTCTCTATCAGAGGGCTATGCTGTTTGCATTTTTTCCCATTCCTGAAACTGCCATATAAGGAAATTGATCATTTTGCTTTATTAGTTGTTTTTTTCTCTTACATTTGCAAGATGTCTCAATCTGATCCTGTCTCAGAAATCACTGTTTGAACCCTGCGACCCGATAACAGTTCTTCCAAAGCTAAGTGCATTTGTTGTAAACTTGTGGAGGTTATACCTCCAACTGTGGTTTGTAATAGTTGTCCTGATAAACTTTTATATGTAGAGAATGTATCCATCAGTAGTAGTTCATTACCTGTTGCTGTTCCCTCAACATCTAATGCACAAGATATACCTGTAAATTTAAAATAATTTATTTCTGATTCTATTCAGAAGGCTTTGTCTGCCATTCCGCCTTCTAATAAACGTAAAAGGTCTTTTAAAACTTCTCATAAGGTTGATGAAATTTCAAATGACCAGCAACATACTGAATTATCCTCCTCTGATGAGGATCTATCTGATTCAGAAGATCCTGCCTCAGATATTGACACTGACGAATCCTCTTATTTATTTAAAATGGAGTATATTTGTTCTTTGTTAAAAGAAGTGTTGATTACATTAGATATGGAGGAAACTAGTCCTCTTGATATTAAAACTAGTAAACGTTTAAATTCTGTTTATAAACCTCCTGTGGTTATTCCAGAGGTTTTTCCAGTTCCTGATGCTATTTCTGATATGATTTCTAAAGAATGGAATAGGCCTCGTACTTCTTTTATTCCTTCTTCAAGGTTTAAAAGATTGTATCCTTTGCCAGCAGTTAGATTGAGGTTTTGGGAAAAGATCCCCAAAGTTGATGGGGCTATCTCTACTCTTGCTAAACGTACTACTATTCCTATGGAAGATAGTATTTCTTTTAAAGATCCTTTAGATAGGAAACTTGAATCTTATCTAAGGAAAGCTTATTTATATTCAGTTTATCTTCTTAGGCCTGCAATTTCTTTGGCTGATGTTGCAGCTGCTTCAACATTTTGGTTGGAAACTTTAGCGCAACAAGTATCGGATCATGATTTGTCTAGCATTGTTAAGTTGATTCAACATGCTAATAATTTCATTTGTGATGCCATTTTTGATATAATCAAAATTGATGTTAAATCTATGTCTTTAGCTAGAAGAGCTTTGTGGCTAAAATCTTGGAATGCTGATATGACTACTAAGACCTGATTGCTATCTCTTTCTTTACAAGGTAATAAATTACTTGGTTCTCAGTTGGATTCAATAATTTAGACTGTCACTGGGGGGGAAGGGAGTTTTTTTGCCTCAGGATAAAAGAACTAAGGGTAAATCTAAAGCTTCTAACCGTTTTCGTTCCTTTCGACAAAATAAGGAACAGAACCCTAATCCTTCCCCCAAGGAATCTGCTTCCAATTGGAAGCCTTCTTCAAATTGGAATAAATCCAAGCCATTTAAGAGATCAAAACCAACCCCCAAGTCTGCATGAAGGTGCGGCCCTCATTCCAGCTCTGCTGGTAGAGGGCAGATTAAAATTTTTGAAAGATGTTTGGATCAATTCGGTCCAAAATCATTGGATTCAGAGTATTGTCTCTCAGGGGTACAGAATAGGATTCAGAGTAAGACCGTCTGTGAGAAGATTTTTCCTCTCACGCATTCCGGCAAACCCAGTAAAGGCTCAGGCTTTCCTGAAGTGTGTTTCAGACCTGGAGTTTTCAGGGGTAATGATGCCAGTTCCGTTTCAGGAACAGGGTCTGAGGTTTTATTCAAATCTAGATCTAAAACTGGTCTGAATGAATTTTCTATCTGAATAAATAAAGATTTTGAATCGATATGTAAGAGTACCAACTTTCAAAAGTAACAAATGGAATTGGGGTATTAGATCCTATAAGGTCACCCAAACACTGCCTCCTCGGAATAATGCAAATTATCCCAAAATTAAATTGCAAACTACAAACACTTCAAATGGATATAAAGGATGGCGCATAAGCTGCTGGGATGGGTATATAATACTATAATAAAATCAAATAAAACAGAGAGGATTTAGTTTGCCACATTAATTCAACACATAAAGTACTCTTAGTAGATGTTCACAAATGTGATGACGTGGAATAAAATATAAATTGGATCTCTATTCCTTAAAGATCACAATGACACTAATAGGATATTAAAACTGTATAATATAAAAATGTATTCTAAACAAAGACTATCTCTTTGCGGATAAACAATTAACTCCTCATAATAATAAAATCACACACCGGTGTGTTCATTCATACTACAAAATGTTAATAGTAAATGATATACATACAACCACTCTTAAATGCTTGGTGATATTGACTGGTGACAAATCGACTACAAAAAACAAAAAGTTTTAATTTTGTAGTCCTCTCTGGGTCATACACCCACACATTCCGTTAGACACATAGTAGCTTCACATTGTGAATTAGTTGTAGTATAGTTATCTGGACTGTTGCTGAGACGTTGTGACGGCATGGGCTACACATTTACATTTGTATTACTAGCTTTGTTGCACACCGTTACTGTGGCAACCATGTACCCTGTGGAGCCAGTCGGCCTATGACGTCATCACACAGAGCCGTGTGTGTGCGTCTCACACAAACTGTTCGCCATTATGGAACAGGAGCTTATTCAGGTACTGTGATATATATTATCTAGCACTCAGTACACTGAACGTCAAGAACATGATTCTCTAGTTGCCTAAGGGTGGTCAATAGTAACGTAGTATCCCACTCCTAAGAACATGTACTATAATGTGGGCGTATCCAGTACCCTTTAAGTCTACAATAAGGATTGACGATTCTGTCTGTTACTGATGGTAGTTGAAACTGTGATATAAAGATTATTGATTATTTACTTTATTCCATTAGAGTTTGCCTTTACATGTGTATTGTGTTCATTGGGCTGTTGGTGTATACATATGGGCATATGTGTGTATATATATATATATATATATATATATATATATATATACACACACACAAATGAATCACTAGTGCACAACATATTAGTGGATATTTCACAATAATACACCATACACATAGATTCAGTATAAGTGCTAGGGGACACATGGGGATTTATAACACTGGTAGATTTTACTACAGCATGGTATATATAGGAATATGCTTAATATGTGCTCTTTCTGCATATTCTACACTAAGTTATAATATGGTACACATATGGTTATACTTGATATATCTTCTTTGATTTATTCACTATTTCTCTTGTTAAGTGTAGTCAGTCCACGGGTCATCCATTACTTATGGGATTATATCTCTTCCCCAACAGGAAGTTGCAAGAGGATCACCCAAGCAGAGCTGCTATATAGCTCCTCCCCTCACATGTCATACCCAGTCATTCTCTTGCAACCTAACTAAAGATAGGTCGTTGTGAGAGGTCTGTGGTGTTTTTAAACTTAGTTTATTTCTTCAATCAAAAGTTTGTTATTTTAAATGGCACCGGAGTGTGCTTTTTGTTCTCAGGCAGCATTAAAAGAAGAATCTGCCTGCGTTTTCTATGATCTTAGCAGACGTAACTAAGATCCACTGGCTGTTCTCGCACATTCTGAGGAGTGAGGTATCTTCAGAAAAATGGAATAGCATGCAGGGCCCCCCTGCAAACGAGGTATGTGCAGTAAATTATTTTTCTAAGCAATGGAATTGACTGAGAAAATACTGCTGATACCAATGTAATGTAAGTTCAGTCTTAAATGCAGTGGTAGCGACTGGTATTAGGCTGATGAGTGTGTGTACACTGAAGTATTTTTCTAGGGAATGGAATTTGACTCAGAAAATACTGTTAATACTGAAGTAATGTATGAGCCTTAACTGCAGTAAAAGCGACTGGTAGCAGGCTTATTAATAACACTTCATAACTTTTAAAATGTATGTTCAAAACGTTTACTGGCATGTTAATCGTTTTTTGTGAGGTACTTGGTGATAAAACTTAATGGGGCATGATTTTTACCACATGTCTAACTTTTGTTTCTGCATAGAAACAGTTAACTGAGCTTCCCCACTGTTGTAATATGAGTGGGAGGGGCCTATTTTAGCGCTTTTTTGCGCAGTAAAAATTCAGTCACAATCTTCCTACTTCATCCTCCATGATCCAGGACGTCTCTAGAGAGCTCAGGGGTCTTCAAAATTCATTTTGAGGGAGGTAATCAGTCACAGCAGACCTGTGACAGTGTGTTTGACTGTGATAAAAACGTTAATTATTAAATTGTTATCCGTTTTTTGGGTATTAAGGGGTTAATCATCCATTTGCTGGTGGGTGCAATCCTTTGCTAACTTAATACATTTACTGTGAAAATTTGGTTGCTATAACTAATTTGGTTCATTGTTATTTCAACTGTGACAGCTTTTTTGTGCTTCTTAAAGGCACAGTAGCGTTTTTTATATTGCTTGTAAATTTATTTGAAAAGTATTTTCCAAGCTTGCTAGTCTCATTGCTAGTTTGTTTAAACATGTCTGACACAGATGAATCTGTTTGTTCACTATGTATGAAGGCCAATGTGGAACCCAACAGAAATATGTGTACCAATTGTATTGATATTACTTTAAATAAAAGTCAGTCTTTACATGTAAAGAAATTATCACCAGACAACGAGGGGGAAGTTATGCCGACTAACTCTCCTCACGTGTCAGTACCTTCGCCTCCCGCTCAGGAGGTGCGTTATTTTATGGCGCCAAGTACATCAGGGAGGCCCTTACAAATCACTTTGCAAGACATGGCTACTGTTATGACAGAAGTATTATCTAAATTGCCAGAATTAAGAGGCAAGCGTGATAGCTCTGGTTTAAGGACAGAGCGCGCTGATGATGTGAGAGCCATGTCCGATACTGCGTCACAATTTGCAGAAAATGAAGACGGAGAACTTCATTCTGTGGGTGACGGATCTGATCCAGGGAGACTGGATTCAGAGATTTCTAATTTTAAATTTAAGCTTGAGAACCTCCGCATATTGCTAGGGGAGGTATTAGCGGCTCTGAATGATTGTAACACGGTTGCAATTCCAGAAAAATTATGTAGGTTGGATAGATACTATGCGGTACCGGTGTGTACTGACGTGTTTCCTATACCTAAAAGGCTTACAGAGATTATTAGCAAGGAGTGGGATAGACCCGGTGTGCCTTTTTCCCCTCCTCCCATATTTAGGAAAATGTTTCCTATAGACGCCACCACACGAGACTTATGGCAGACGGTCCCTAAGGTGGAGGGAGCAGTTTCTACTTTAGCTAAGCGTACCACTATCCCGGTGGAGGATAGTTGTGCCTTTTCAGATCCAATGGATAAAAAATTAGAAGGTTACCTTAAGAAAATGTTTGTTCAACAAGGTTTTATCTTACAGCCCCTTGCATGCATTGCGCCTGTCACTGCTGCGGCGGCATTCTGGTTTGAGTCTCTGGAAGGGGCCATTCGCACAGCTCCATTGGATGAGATTATGAACAAGCTTAAAGCACTTAAGCTAGCTAATGCATTTGTTTCTGATGCCATCGTACATTTAACCAAACTTACGGCTAAGAACTCCGGATTCGCCATCCAAGCGCGCAGAGCGCTATGGCTTAAATCCTGGTCAGCTGACGTGACTTCTAAATCTAAATTGCTTAATATTCCTTTCAAAGGGCAGACCTTATTCGGGCCCGGCTTGAAAGAAATTATCGCTGACATTACGGGAGGTAAGGGCCATGCTCTGCCTCAGGACAGGGCCAAATCAAAGGCTAAATAGTCTAATTTTCGTGCCTTTCGTAACTTCAAGGCAGGAGCAGCATCAACTTCCTGCGCTCCAAAACAGGAAGGAGCTGTTGCTAGTTACAGACAGGGCTGGAAAACTAACCAGTCCTGGAACAAGGGCAAGCAGGCCAGAAAACCTGCTGCTGCCCCTAAGACAGCATGAAGAGAGGGCCCCCTATCCGGAAACGGATCTAGTGGGGGGCAGACATTCTCTCTTCGCCCAGGCTTGGGCAAGAGATGTCCAGGATCCCTGGGCGTTGGAGATCATATCTCAGGGATATCTTCTGGACTTCAAAGCTTCTCCTCCACAAGGGAGATTTCATCTTTCCAGGTTATCGGCAAACCAAATAAAGAAAGAGGCATTTCTACGCTGTGTACAAGACCTCTTACTAATGGGGGTGATCCACCCAATTCCGCGGATGGAACACGGACAAGGATTCTATTCAAATCTGTTTGTGGTTCCCAAGAAAGAGGGAACCTTCAGACCAATCTTGGACTTAAAAATCCTAAACAAATTCCTAAGAGTTCCATCATTCAAAATGGAAACCATTCGGACCATCCTACCCATGATCCAAGAGGGTCAGTACATGACCACAGTGGACTTAAAGGATGCCTACCTTCACATACCGATTCACTAGGATCATTATCGGTACCTAAGATTTGCCTTCCTAGACAGGCATTACCAGTTTGTAGCTCTTCCCTTCGGGTTAGCTACGGCTCCAAGAATCTTTACAAAGGTTCTGGGCTCACTTCTGGCGGTACTAAGACCGTGAGGCATAGCGGTGGCTCCGTACCTAGACGACATTCTGATACAAGCGTCAAGTTTTCAAACTGCCAAGTCTCATACAGAGATAGTTCTGGCATTTCTGAGGTCGCATGGGTGGAAGGTGAACGTGGAAAAGAGTTCTCTATTACCACTCACAAGGGTTCCCTTCCTAGGGACTCTTATAGATTCTGTAGAGATGAAAATTTACCTGACGGAGGCCAGGTTATCAAAACTTCTAAATGCTTGCCGTGCCCTTCATTCCATTCCACACCCGTCAGTAGCTCAGTGCATGGAAGTAATCGGCTTAATGGTAGCGGCAATGGACATAGTACCATTTGCGCGCCTGCATCTCAGACCGCTGCAATTGTGCATGCTAAGTCAGTGGAATGGGGGTTACTCAGATTTGTCCCCTCTACTAAATCTGGATCAAGAGACCAGAGATTCTCTGTTATGGTGGCTTTCTCGGCCCCACCTGTCCAAGGGGATGACCTTTCGCAGGCCAGATTGGACGCAGTCTGGAATTCCCTGAAGGCTCAGGGATCATGGACTCAGGAGGAGAAACTCCTCCCAATAAATATTCTGGAGTTAAGAGCAATATTCAATGCTCTTCTAGCTTGGCCTCAGTTAGCAACTCTGAGGTTCATCAGATTTCAGTCGGACAACATCACGACTGTGGCTTACATCAATCATCAAGGGGGAACCAGGAGTTCCCTAGCGATGTTGGAAGTCTCAAAGATAATTCGCTGGGCAGAGTCTCACTCTTGCCACCTGTCAGCGATCTACATCCCAGGCGTGGAGAACTGGGAGGCGGATTTCCTAAGTCGCCAGACTTTTCATCCGGGGGAGTGGGAACTTCATCCGGAGGTCTTCGCTCAACTGATTCATCGTTGGGGCAAACCAGATCTGGATCTCATGGCATCTCGCCAGAGCGCCAAGCTTCCTTGTTACGGATCCAGGTCCAGGGACCCGGGAGCGGTGCTGATAGATGCTCCTGTGCAGACTTTTTTGTGCAGCTGTTGCTGGAATTCCCTAACGGACCTCACACAGATCTACACCTGCGTACACCTGAGTACTAAGAGCAGGTAAAGAAGCCATCGGTTTATAAGAGAGCTTGCGCAAGCTGAAGAAAACCGAATTGCTGCATCGCTACGTTTACCCAAACTTAAAAGACCGGTAAGCCTAGAGACTTCAAACACATTCAAAAAGAGGTAAGACCACCCATGAAGCGGGGTTAACACATGAAGGAGGAGGTAAGACCACTTATACAGCGGTTCAGATATACCTCATAAAGTCATATACCTCATAAAGTGCCATTTAAGTTTACTGCAAATAATACACAAGCAAGATTGTCGCCCTGCTAAACATACTGGATTTTTAACATCCATTTGGGAACTCTGCCACTCTAATCATTTGAGCTTTGATATTTTATCAACTGAACTTGGATACTATATGAACTGTTTGAAACAATTGTGTTATTAAGAGAATCTTTGAGCTTTGATATTTTATCAACTGAACTTGGATACTATATGAACTGTTTGAAACAATTGTGTTATTAAGAGAATTTTTCAAACTAATTCAACAAATCCTTTTGTTTCAATATACAGACCACACCTCTGAGTAATATTTGTGGACATCGTTACTTTATCTGGGCTCTCTCATTTATATTTTATATTTTATATATCATATCAATATCTGTTTTTACTTTGTGAGTTATTAGTGAAATATTTTATTTATATAGATATACAGCTGTGTATTTTATATGTTTTAGTTTTTTCTCAGTATAAGATTGTAATATAATAAAAACTTTTGATTGTACTAAAATGCTTATGAAATTTATGTGAATAGAACAGATGTATTCTTCCTAAATTCATAATCTAGTAAAGGTATACTTATTTATATGAAAATATATACATAAAATATTTAGTAGGTAACACATATATTTCCTCTCATAGTTTTTAATACTTTTTAGCTTTTAGTAGCGCCACTCTCAACTACAAATCACTTCCAATACTAAAAACATAAAACAAAGAATATGAGATGGCGCAAGAAATCAGCTAGTATATGTTCATAAATGTAATAATAGATATAGGATTACAAAAGTGCCAGAGAAGAGAGAAATATACCCCCAAACATATAACTCTAAGCACTATAGGAAAAAAGGAAATATTATATATATATATATAGAAGTGGGTATCACAGTTCCAGAAGTAGAAAAAATGCACAAAATCCGAAGATCTTCTTCACAGTATCCCCTATCAGATGTGCACTTACTTCTAAGACCCTCAATCAAATGAGGTAAGGATGTAGCATAATTCACAAATGGGCTAGGCGCCTCCTGTAGTATGGATCAGGTGAGTGGTCGTGGATCACTGGTCATATGCTGAATCTTGTCACAGAAATTATAACCCAGCTCTGTATGGATTCTCCCAGGTCCAATGCTTTGTGTATAGGCAGAAGACTCTCAGCTCCGGTAACCATGAAGGAAAACTTAGTCACGTAAAGCAGAGCCACACTCTTAGAGGGCTCTAAGAGTGTGGCTCTGCTTTACGTGACTAAGTTTTCCTTCATGGTTACCGGAGCTGAGAGTCTTCTGCCTATACACAAAGCATTGGACCTGGGACTCACCTGATCCATACTACAGGAGGCGCCTAGCCCATTTGTGAATTCTGCTACATCCTTACCTCATTTGATTGAGGGTCTTAGAAGTGCACATTTGATAGGGGATACTGTGAAGAAGATCTTCGGATTTTGTGCATTTTTTCTACTTCTGGAACTGTGATACCCACTTCTATATATATATATATAATATTTCCTTTTTTCCTATAGTGCTTAGAGTTATATGTTTGGGGGTATATTTCTCTCTTCTCTGGCACTTTTGTAATCCTATATCTATTATTACATTTATGAACATATACTAGCTGATTTCTTGCGCCATCTCATATTCTTTGTTTTATATATATATATATATATATATATATATATATATATATATATATATATATATATATATATATATATATATATACATATATATATATATATATATATATATATATATATATATAAAATTTTATTTATTTTTTTGACTGTTAAAACTACTTATTTCCACATTCATTCTCATGGAACTTGCTACAAAATGTATTTAGAAATTAGCAGACTTAATAATCAGTGATTTTTTTTCTATACAATTTAATCACATTTAACTTGTTACAGGTCATCTACTTTCGTCAAGGTCATGAAACTTATATTAATGTTGTAAAAAGAAATAACCTTGGCATTTCAAACCTGCTGAAGGAACCATGGAAAAAAATCATGCTTAGGGTAATTTTTATTTTATTTTTTAATGTCAGAATGTTGTTCAAATTTTAATTTCTTTTGTTTAATTTTAAAATGGTTTTCTTTCTAGGACCAGGAACTGGTGAAAATTGTTGGAATGCGATATGAGACTGGTCCTCCCACTTTATGCTGTCTCAAACTCAGCCTGATAGACCATGTTAGTGGAAAACTCACAAACCAGTCTTTTTCTGTCAAGTATGTGTTTTTCTTTTATTAGTATGTACTATCATTGTGTTTTCTACATTTATTAATATAATTCAACTAAGAGAATTAAATGCTTTGGGCTTCTTCTCTTTTGGGGCATCAGTTCTATCATTTTCCATCTCAAGTACTAGCTTTATTTATAGACTTCATAGAATGGGAACACTATTCTTTTTTATTTTACATAAAATACATAAAGGGACATGAAGTCTATATCTTTCAAAATTCAGATAATTCAGTTTTAAACAACTTTTACTTCTGTTATCTAATTTGCTTCATTTTTTGGTACCCTTTTTTTTTTTTAAAGTATACTTAAAGGGATAGTCTACTTGAAAATGTTTGTTTTTTAAAAAGATAGATAATCCCTTTATTATCCATCCTCCAGTTTTGCATAACCAATACACTGATATTAATACACTTATTATCTCTGTGATTTCCTTGTATATAAGCCTCTGCAGACTGCCCCCTTATCTTAGCCTATCTGTGCTGACTCTTAACTCCACGGTAGTGAGCACGGTTTTTATCGCTTTCAAAATCAGTTTGAGCCTACCTGGGTTTAGCTTTTAAAAAGTACAAAGAAAATTTGATGATAAAAGTAAATTGAAAAGTTGTTTAAAATTGCATCCCCTATCTGAATCTTGGAAGTTTATTTTTGACTACACTGCCCCTTTAAGTAAGCTCAGCAGCAGCAATGAACTACTGCACGTATATGCCTTTGTCATTGGCTCAGCCAGTTCCCAATACT
The DNA here is from genome assembly GCF_027579735.1 of Bombina bombina. Taxonomy (NCBI): domain Eukaryota; kingdom Metazoa; phylum Chordata; class Amphibia; order Anura; family Bombinatoridae; genus Bombina; species Bombina bombina. The sequence goes on from NC_069501.1 coordinate 94,126,214, forward strand.
GCACCTGGAGCTCATTGTGCCCCCCCCCCCCCCCATGCTTGTGCGTGGTGACATCAACAAGCCCTTGAAACCAAGTACTGGAAGGACAACATCACTTGGAGGGGTTGGTATTCAAACCCCTAGCCCTCAGCTAACTTAAACCCTAGAAACCACCAAGACGCACCATTTGAAAGAATAATACCTGCTTTTTCAAACACTATTTTTAAAGAGATAAAAAATCCTTTTGTGAGAAAATAGCAAAAGTGACATACAGGTGATACCTTTAATAGCTAACTAATAGTGGATACAATTGCAAGCTTTCAAGACACTCAGGTTGCTTTGTCAAGCACTTAACATGTATACCTGTATAACAGGCCATCAAAAAGGCCTATAGACCCCTTGTCTTCTGAGTCTATTAAGCGTTAATAGCCAGGGGATCACTTGGCGTGAATAAATGTCCATCTATTTGCATAGAGGGTCATTGGAAGCCCCTATGTGCAGATCAAAGTAATATAACCCTTTATTTATGAGGATAACTCCTTTTGAGTTTAGGAGAAAACATACACACTTTTGCTCCATAACTTTATTTAAATTTCATTCTTAAGACACGGTGAGTCCACGGATCATCAATTACTGTTGGGAATGTTACTCCTGACCAGGAGGCGGCAAAGAGCACCACAGCAAAGCTGTTAAGTATAACTTCCCTTCCCACAACCCCCAGTTATTCTCTTTGCCTTTAGTGCACGGAGGAGGTGACAGAAAGCTACTGCCACTTCTCTTTCTCTCTGGTTGAGAAGTATTATTCGCTTGGCATATGATTCTGCTGGACAGCAACCTCCTGAGAGAATAACAGCTCATTCCACTAGGGCGATGTCTTCTTCTTGGGCCTTCAAGAATGAGGCCTCTGTAGAACAGCTTTGTAAGGCTGCGACTTGGTCTTTGCACACTTTTTCTAAATTCTATAAATTTTATACTTTTGCCTCGGCTGAGGCTTCTTTTTGGAGAAAGGGTTCTGCAAGCAGTGGTGCCTTCTGTTTAGGTTACCTGTCTTGCCCTCCCTAATCATGTGTCCTCTTGCTTGGGTATTGATTCCCAACAGTAATTAATGATCCTTGCACTCAACGTGTCTTAAGAAAGAAAACAAAATTTATGCTTACCTGATAAATGTATTTCTTCACACGGTGAGTCCACGGCCCTCCCTGTTTTTCAGACAGTTTTTTTATATAAACCTGAGGCGCCTCTGCACCTTGTGTTATTTCCTTTCACTCCTTTTCCTTCAGTCGAATGACTGGGGGTTGTGAGAAGGGAAGTGATACTTAACAGCTTTGCTGTGGTGCTCTTTTCCTCCTCCTGCTGGCCAGGAGTGATATTCTCAACATTAATTGATGATCTGTGGACTCACTGTGTCAAGAAATAAATTTATCAGGTAAGCATAAATTTTGTTTTTTCACACCTTTTGTTGCACGTCATATTTACATAAAATAATGATCTAGTTTGAATCTGTTTGGTCTCTTGAAAAAGATATATAATATTTGTAGATTTCTCACTGAAAAATGGCCTAAATGTGAGTAGCATCTTAAAACTGCAAATCAGCTCAGCACAGGGGTGGAAATAGCTAGTTGGTTAAAAGGACACTGAACCCAATTTTTTTCTTTCATGACTCAGAGCATGACATTTTAATTAACTTTCTAATTTACTCCTATTATCAATTTTTTTCGTTCTCTTGCTATCTTTATTTTAAAAGCAGGAATGTAAATCTTAGCAGCCAGCCCATTTTAGTTTCAGCACCATGGATAGCGCTTGCTTATTGGAAGCTTACATTTACCCACCAATAAGCAAGCATAACCCAGGTTCTCAACAAAAAATGGTCTGGCTCTTATGTATCATATTCCTGCTTTTTAAATAAAGATAGCAAGAGAACAAAAACAAATTGATAATAGGAGTAAATTAGGAAGGTGCTTAAAATTGCATGATCTATCTGAATCATGAGACAAAAACAATGGGGTTAGTGTCCCTTTAAATTGCATGGTCTATCTGAATAATGAAAGAAATTTTGAGGTTTTCATGTCCCCTTTAATTCCCTTATTCAATTATAGCAAAATATGTTCAGTTACTTAGGTAGGTGGTAGTTATGCGGTCTTGTGGCTTTCTTCCTGTTATTGTTCTGTTCACTTTTTGAAATGAGGTAGAACAGGCTGAAGCTTTTTTCTCTGTACAGAAGAAATAAGAAATTTTACATCATTATAGCATGCCTGCTGCAGCAGCATTCCCTTCACCTCCTAACTTTATCAGGGCTAGCCAGGGCTTGTTGATGTCATCGCTATTGTCTTGCTAAGGTGTGCAGGACATATTTATCTTAGGTTTCTGTGCTTGTTTAGTGTAGTGTGGATTAATTGTTTAATTGTGGGGTTTTTTAAAGTTTTCTGCCTCTCTGTGATTGGACATTGTTTTAGATTACCATATTTTTATTGCAATCATTTTGTTTTTATTGTATGTATACTTGGTGCAACACTTCAACTGTTAGTAATTTATAACTTTATTCTTAGTATTGAGACACGTGACCTGATGGTGCTGCTCTGTTTATTTCACATTCTGCATTGCCACAACAAATCTAACCAAATAGACTTTATAAACTGTATGCCCCCAGACAGAACTTTGACATGTAATTTCTCAAAATATCTTCATGGAAATTTAATTTAAAAAACAAATAAAGTTTTTCGTCAATGTATATAACTGGAATATAACTGAATTACAAAATAATATTTTTTGATGACAGAGTCCCTTTTTATGCACATCCAGTGACAGACAGCTAAAACTAGTTGACTGAGCTCTTGGATTAGCTGTCTGTGTCACTTGATTGATGCATTCAGATTTATGGTTTGTAATTTATTAAATGTACTCTGTTTTGAAACTACTGCCAGTGGCGCTAGTTAATTACTCGGTCCACTTTGAGAGTGCAGTGTCTCAAAGATGATGCAGGGGTTTACTACTAAACAGAAGCAATGTTTGTGTATAAGTTTTTCACAAGGATTGAGATAAAAAAAAGCATGTGCATGAAGCAGTTTCACAAATTATTAAAACCTTATGATCATTTTTAAAACTAAATCCGTGAAGATGCAACTTTCTTTCCTATGACATGGAGAGTTCACGACGTCATTCCAACTACTAGTGGGATATTCAACTCCTTACCCATAATCCCCAGTTATTATCTTTGTCAATGGAGGATGTGTGAAGTTGGTGTCTGAAGATTTTTAATCCTTTTATGGGTACTTTTCCCTGCAAGGAAGGATTAGGGGCTATGTCGTGTCCATGTCAATCTCTTTAGTAAGAGTAATGGTGGCTATTAGCAGTTAGAAAGTGGCGAGGTTGTCTTTGCTTTATTTTTAACATTATTGCTACCCCTTCATTGAAAGCCAGGGTTGGTTACTCTGTTCTTTCTTATTCTACAGGTCCTTGTCAGGCTGGCTGTTTGTCAAACCTGGGATTTGGTTCCTGTCCTGCAGCTGAAGATCCATGGTCTCTGTCAAGATGAGGATTTTTCTGTCAGGCGACGGGCTGCTGAGAAAGCTGCAAGGCTGGTGAGTTCTCTTACCCCTTGATGACTTGTGGCCTAAGTGAGGGGACCTTAATAACTAAGGATGGGTGACTTTTGCCTTTTTGAAAGGAGGGTCAGTTCTCTGTATGGGCAGATATTTTAAGAGTACCTTAGTAGCATTTTATTGCAGAAGCAGCTTCTTAATGTCAAAGGTCTCTTTGTCAGCAGCAGCACCTCTGGTTACTAGGGAGGTCTTTTGCGCTGTTCCGGATCTGCAGTGGTGCTAATATTACTTAGTTATGATGGGAAACTTCTGCAGTATTTATGGACCTCTGAATTCTCATAAGGAATGGGATATCAGAGTTTTTGGCTACGGCTTGGACTAATTGTATTATGTGCTTCCTTTTATGGTGTCTGTACATTTTTAGACATAATGAGGGATGATAGGAGTTCTGAAGTCTCAGCAGCTCTGTTCTATGAGAGCAGCGACTCGTGAGCAACAATGCAGTTTGTCTCTCATCGGTTACAACTGTATTAGGGACTTATCTTAAGGTTTTTTTTTCTACATATAGCATGATGTGCACTTTCAGGCGCCATTTTAAGTCACAGATAAAGGCTGCGACTCTTCCCACTGTTGGTGTTGTATTTGGCGCGATTAGCCCTGTGTAGTTGGGTCTTACTTTTTAGTATTTGCAGGACGCCATTAGGTAGAGAGAAAAATATATATCTAAAATTTGGGGGCCAACCATGTATGCGGCCTGAAAGCTGGTAGTGAGCTTTCCAAACAGTTGATCAGTGATGGCGGTATTATTACTTTCGATGTGATTTAGTACAGTCTATTGATCTCAATAATTGGTCAATTTACACGGTCTAATTTGCAAGAAGATATGAGCCTCTGTGTTTAAGGGCTCATATTTCTTGAGGATCTCCTAGAGTTTTTTATATTATATTTTAAATAATTCTGGTCTCCAGTTTTTCATTATGTATGGCGTGTTATTGCTATCTAGTAACGGTTTTTAGATATTACTGTTTGGAAAATTATTTTTTCTGTAATTTCGTCTGGATGAATATTTGACCTTTTTTGTTTAAAAAGGTAGTTTCTCTTATGGAACTTATTTCTAGCTAAATGCCCTAAATGTACCTGCAGTTTTCTTTTCAGGATGTATCTCCTGATAAATACTGAGTTTTTATTGTACTTGCTGCTATCAGGTGGCAGCTAATTGCTAATTATGCTGCTAAGGAAATAGGAGCTGAGGTACTTGTTTAAAATAAGAACATTTTTAAATATAGGTATTTAGTTTTCTTTTCAGGATGTATTCTCCTTGATAAAATCTGAGTTTTTATTGTACTTGCCGCCATCGGGTGGCAGCTGTTACTCATGTTCCTAAGGAAATAGGAGCTGAGATACTGGTTTCCAATAAAGAACATTTATAAATATATGTACATACAGTTTACTTTCCAGAATTTATTCTCCTGATAAATACTGTGTATTTCTTAATAAATGGAAAGTGTCCACAGCTGCATTCATTACTTTTGGGAAATAAGAACCTGGCCACCAGGAGGAGGCAAAGACACCCCAGCCAAAGGCTTAAATATTCCTCCCACTTCCCTCATCCCCCAGTCATTCTTTGCCTTTCATCTCAGGAGGTTGGCAGAAAAGTGTCAGAAGATTGTTTTCGTCTCTTATGGAGGGTAGTACTCTTCGACATGGGACGGGAGCTGTAAGTAATCCTGTCAGTCTCTCAGTGAGGGCTTGGATGAAAGTAAGAGTCCGGAGATGCAGGAATAGTCTTTCTGCGAAACTATCCCGACTCATTTTAACAACTCCACTAACATTCGGCGTTGTGGAACTTTGCTTCGCTGCCTGCTTCCTTCTCTCAAGTCCATGGTGGAGGCAGGGCTACTATCCGTCACACTTGAAGGGCCGTGTTCCTGTACTATGGCGTAGATTCCGGTTAGATCGTTAAATTTTACTTCTTCATGATTGTATTGTAACTCATTTGTTCCTGTGAACTCGCATGAAAAATACAGGGTCTCAGTGGGACTCATTTAGTAGCTTGGAATCAAGGGTTAATATCTCCTGAGGGAGATTATTGAACAGGGTTTTTTTTAATCATGTTTGTTATGTGATTCAATCTGCTTATGTGTAGTGTTAACTGGGCTCGTGGCTTTTTGGAACATAACAGTCTTTCGAAGTGACGCAACCTTACATTTGGGTGCGCTTTTTTTGGACTGTACGGTTTACCTTGTGACCGGGCGTGTCTACGTTCTGGTCTCCCATTTCCGCATTCCTGACTGTGTGGCGACAGAGAATTCTAGTCCGCTGGTGTCTGGTTAATAGGTGGTGGTGAGTGCCCCAGCCGTTGTGGGTGTCAGGTGCCGTTTAAATTTTTTTATATATAGTCTTTTTTTTTTGGTATCCTTTATCCAGTTATGGAGGTTGTTGAGATTGTTCAACTTTCTGATTCAGATTCTTCGTCCTGCGAATTGGCCCCATTGACTTAGGTCAGTCAGTTATGTTCTTTAGGCCATCCTAGAGCGCCTTGTTCCTCGGGCTTGGGGATTCAAGGGACTGCTGAGCCATCCGCCTTGGGCCCTGTCCTCCGGGAGGCGAGTTCCCTACTGCTCCCTACTACTACTACCACTACACATGCGGGTAACCCAGGTTATGTGTTTCTCTTGTAAGGTGTATCCAGTCCATGGATCATCCATTACTTGTGGGATATTCTCCTTCCCAACAGGAAGCTGCAAGAGGATCACCCACAGCAGAGCTGTCTATATAGCTCCTCCCCTAACTGCCACCCCCAGTCATTCTCTTGCAGCTCTCGACAAGCATGGAAGCAGTTAGAGAGATGTGGTGTAATTTATTTATTTTTTCTTCAATTCAAAAGTTTATTTTTAAATGGTACCGGAGTTGTACTATTTTGGTCTCAGGCAGAAAATAGAAGAAGAGTCTGCCTGTGGTCTCTAATGATCTTAGCAGGTTGTAACTAAGATCCATTGCTGTTCTCATACATAACTGAAGAGAGAGGTAACTTCAGCTTGGGGAATGGCGTGCAGGGTATCCTGCTATGAGGTATGTGCAGTCTAAATTTTTCTAGAGAAATGTATATGCTAGAAAATGCTGTTGATACCAGATTTATTTAAGGTAAGCCTGATTACAGTGATTTAATAACGACTAGTATCATGCTTACTATTAGAGGTAACACTCTTATTATTTTTTCAAACTACTGAAATATAAAATGTTTGCTGGGAGTGCTTAAACGTTTTTTATATGCTTTCTGGTGATAAACTTTATTGGGGCCCAGTTTTCTCTTGTTAAGTGTATTCAGTCCACGGGTCATCCATTACTTATGGGATATTCTCCTTCCCAACAGGAAGTTGCAAGAGGTTCACCCAAGCAGAGCTGCTATATAGCTCCTCCCCTCATATGTCATATCCAGTCATTCTCTTGCAAGTCTCAACATAGTAGGAAGGCTGTGAGAGGATTGTGGAGTTTTTATACTTAATTATTTCTTCAATCAAAAGTTTGTTATTTTAAATGGCACCGGAGTGTGCTGTTTTTCTCTCAGGCAGTATTTAGAAGAAGAACCTGCCTGCGTTTTCTATGATCTTAGCAGAAGTAACTAAGATCCACTGGCTGTTCTTGCACATTCTGAGGATTGGGGTAACTTCAGAAAAGGGAATAGCATGCGGGGTCCCCTGCAAACGAGGTATGTGCAGTAAAATATTTTTCTAAGGAATGGAATTGACTAAGAAAATACTGCTGATACCGATGTAATGTAAGTACAGCCTTAAATGCAGTAGTAGCGACTGGTATCAGGCTGATGAGTGTGTGTGCAGTGACTAAGAAAATGCTGTTAATACTGAAGTAATGTATGAGCCTTAACTGCAGTAGAAGCGACTGGTAGCAGGCTTATTAATAACACTACATAACCTTTAAAATGGATGTTAAAACGTTTACTGGCATGTTAATCGTTTTTTGTGAGGTAGTTTGGTGATAAAACTTATTGGGGCATGATTTTTTCCACATGGCTAACGTATATTTCTGCATAGAAACAGTTAACTGAGGTTTCCCTCTGTTGTAATATGAGTGGGAGGGGCCTATTTTAGCGCTTTTTTGCGCAGTAAAAATTGTCAGTCTTCCTGATTCTTCCTCCATGATCCAGGACGTCTCTAGAGAGCTCAGGGGTCTTCAAAATTAATTTTGAGGGAGGTAATCAGTCACAGCAGACCTGTGACAGTGTGTTTGACTGTGATAAAAACGTTAATTGTTAAATTGATTATCCGTTTTGGGTATTAAGGGATTAATCATCCATTTTCTGGTGGGTGCAATCCTTTGCTAATTTAATACATTTATTGTGAAAATTTGGTTGCTATAACTGATTTGGTTCATTGTTATTTCAACTGTGACAGTTTTTTTGTGCTTCTTAAAGGCGCAGTTGCGTTTTTTATATTGCTTGTAAATTTATTTGAAAGTATTTTCCAAGCTTGCTAGTCTCATTGCTAGTCTGTTTAAACATGTTTGACACAGATGAATCTCTTTGTTCACTATGTTTGAAGGCCAATGTGGAGCCCCATAGAAATGTGTGTACTAAATGCATTGATGTCATTTTTAAAGTCAGTCTTTACCTGTAAAGAAATTATCACCAGACAACGAGGGGGAAGTTATGCCGACTAACTCTCCTCACGTGTCAGTACCTTCGCCTCCCGCTCAGGAGGCGCGTGATATTGTGGCGCCAAGTACATTTAGAGGCCCATACAAATCACTTTGCAAGACATGGCTACTGTTATGACAGAAGTATTATCTAAATTGCCAGAATTAAGAGGCAAGTGCGATAGCTCTGGGTTAAGGACAGAGAGCGCTGATGATGTGAGAGCCATGTCAGATACTGCGCCACAATTTGCAGAACATGAGGACGGAGAGCTTCATTCTGTGGGTGACGGATCTGATCCAGGGAGACCGGATTCAGAGATTTCTAATTTTAAATTTAAGCTTGAGAACCTCCGTGTATTGCTAGGGGAGGTATTAGCGGCTCTGAATGATTGTAACACGGTTGCAATTCCAGAGAAATTATGTAGGCTGGATAGATAATATGCGGTGCCGGTGTGTACTGCCGTTTTTCCTATACCTAAAAGGCTTACAGAGATTATTAGCAAGGAATGGGATAGACCCGGTGTGCCCTTTTCCCCTCCTCCTATATTTAGGAAAATGTTTCCAATAGATGCTACCACACGAGACTTATGGCAGACGGTCCCTAAGGTGGAGGGAGCAGTTTCTACTTTAGCTAAGCGTACCACTATCCCGGTGGAGGATAGTTGTGCTTTTTCGGATCCAATGGATAAAAATTAGAAGGTTACCTTAAGAAAATGTTTGTTCAACAAGGTTTTATCTTACAGCCCCTTGCATGCATTGCGCCTGTCACTGCTGCTGCGGCATTCTGGTTTGAGTCTCTGGAAGAGGCCATTCGCACAGCTCCATTGGATGAGATTATGGACAAGCTTAAAGCACTTAAGCTAGCTAACGCATTTGTTTCTGATGCCGTCGTACATTTAACCAAACTAACGGCTAAGAACTCCGGATTCGCCATCCAGGCGCGCAGAGCGCTATGGCTTAAATCCTGGTCAGCTGACGTGACTTCTAAATCTAAATTGCTTAATATTCCTTTCAAAGGGCAGACCTTATTCGGGCCCGGCTTGAAAGAAATTATTGCTGACATTACTGGAGGTAAGGGTCATACTCTTCCTCAGGACAGGGCCAAATCAAAGGCCAAACAGTCTAATTTTCGTGCCTTTCGTAACTTCAAGGCAGGAGCAGCATCAACTTCCCCCGCCCCAAAACAGGAAGGAACTGTTGCTCGTTACAGACAGGGCTGGAAAGCTAACCAGTCCTGGAACAAGGGCAAGCAGGCCAGAAAACCTACTTCTGCCCCTAAGACAGCATGAAGAGAGGGCCCCCTATCCGGAAACGGATCTAGTGGGGGGCAGACTTTCTCTCTTCGCCCAGGCTTGGGCAAGAGATGTCCAGGATCCCTGGGCGTTGGAGATCATATCTCAGGGATATCTTCTGGACTTCAAAGCTTCTCCTCCACAAGGGAGATTTCATCTTTCAAGGTTATCAGCAAACCAAATAAAGAAAGAGGCGTTTCTACGCTGTGTACAAGACCTCTTACTAATGGGGGTGATCCACCCAGTTCCGCGGACGGAACAAGGGCAAGGATTTTACTCAAATCTGTTTGTGGTTCCCAAGAAAGAGGGAACCTTCAGACCAATCTTGGACCTAAAAATCTTAAACAAATTCCTAAGGGTTCCATCATTCAAAATGGAAACTATTCGAACCATCCTACCCATGATCCAAGAGGATCAGTATATGACCACAGTGGATTTAAAGGATGCCTACCTTCACATACCGATTCACAAAGATCATTATCGGTACCTAAGATTTGCCTTTCTAGACAGGCATTACCAATTTGTAGCTCTTCCCTTCGGGTTAGCTACGGCCCCGAAAATTTTTACAAAGGTTCTGGGCTCACTTCTGGCGGTGATAAGACCGCGAGGCATAGCGGTGGCTCCGTACCTAGACGACATTCTGATTCAAGGGTCAAGTTTTCAAATTGCCAAGTCTGATACAGAGATAGTTCTGGCATTTCTGAGGTCGCATGGGTGGAAGGTGAACGTGGAAAAGAGTTCTCTATTACCACTCACAAGGGTTCCCTTCCTAGGGACTCTTATAGATTCTATAGAGATGAAAATTTACCTGACGGAGTCCAGGTTATCAAAACTTCTAAATGCTTGCCGTGCCCTTCATTCCATTCCTCACCGTCAGTAGCTCAGTGCATGGAAGTAATCGGCTTAATGGTAGCGGCAATGAACATAGTACCATTTGCGCGCCTGCATCTCAGACAATTATGCATGCTAAGTCAGTGGAATGGAGATTCCTCAGATTTGTCCCCTCTACTAAATCTGGATCAAGAGACCAGAGATTCTCTTCTCTGGTGGCTTTCTCGAGTCCATCTGTCCAGGGGTATGACCTTTCGCAGGCCAGATTGGACGATTGTAACAACAGATGCCAGCCTTCTAGGTTGGGGCGCAGTCTGGAACTCCCTGAAGGCTCAGGGATTGTGGACTCAGGAGGAGAAACTCCTCCCAATAAATATTCTGGAATTAAGAGCAATATTCAATGCTCTTCTAGCTTGGCCTCAGTTAGCGACACTGAGGTTCATCAGATTTCAGTCGGACAACATCACGACACTGGCTTACATCAACCATCAAGGGGGAACCAGGAGTTCCCTAGCGATGTTGGAAGTCTCAAAGATTATTCGCTGGGCAGAGTCTCACTCTTGCCACCTGTCAGCAATCTATATCCCAGGCGTGGAGAACTGGGAGGCGGATTTTCTAAGTCGCCAGACTTTTCATCCGGGGGAGTGGGAACTTCATCCGGAGGTCTTCGTTCAACTGATTCATCGTTGGGGCAAACCAGAACTGGATCTCATGGCGTCTTGCCAGAACGCCAAACTTCCTTGTTACGGATCCAGGTCCAGGGACCCGGGAGCGGCGCTGATAGATGCTCTAGCAGCCCCTTGGGTTTTCAACATGGCTTATGTGTTTCCACCATTTCCGCTGCTTCCTCGGCTGATTACCAAGATCAAACAAGAGAGAGCATCGGTGATTCTGATAGCGCCTGCGTGGCCACGCAGGACCTGGTATGCAGACCTAGTGGACATGTCGTCGTCCTGTCCACCATGGTCTCTGCCTCTGAGGCAGGACCTTCTAATTCAGGGTCCTTTCAACCATCCAAATCTAATTTCTCTGAGGCTGACTGCATGGAGATTGAACGCTTGATTCTATCAAAGCGTGGCTTCTCGGAGTCGGTTATTGATACCTTAATACAGGCTCAGAAACCTGTTACCAGAAAAATTTACCATAAGATATGGCGTAAATATTTATATATGTGCGAATCCAAGAGTTACTCATGGAGTAAGGTTAGGATTCCTAGGATATTGTCTTTTCTACAAGAGGGTTTAGAAAAGGGCTTATCTGCTAGTTCGTTAAAGGGACAGATTTCTGCTCTGTCTATTCTTCTACACAAACGTCTGGCAGAAGTTCCAGACGTTCAGGCTTTTTGTCAGGCTTTGGCTAGGATTAAGCCTGTGTTTAAGACTGTTGCTCCGCCGTGGAGCTTAAACTTAGTTCTTAAAGTTCTTCAAGGTGTTCCGTTTGAACCCCTTCATTCCATTGATATTAAGCTGTTATCCTGGAAAGTTCTGTTTTTGATGGCTATTTCCTTGGCTCGAAGAGTCTCTGAGTTATCTGCCTTACATTGTGATTCTCCTTATCTGATTTTCCATTCAGACAAGGTAGTTCTGCGTACTAAACCTGGGTTCTTACCTAAGGTAGTTTCTAACAGGAATATCAATCAAGAGATTGTTGTTCCATCATTGTGTCCTAACCCTTCTTCGAAGATAGAACGACTTTTGCATAATCTGGACGTAGTCCGTGCCCTGAAGTTCTATTTACAGGCAACTAAAGATTTTCGTCAAACTTCTTCCCTGTTTGTCGTTTACTCTGGACAGAGGAGAGGTCAAAAAGCTTCGGCTACCTCTCTCTCCTTTTGGCTTCGTAGCATAATACGTTTAGCCTATGAGACTGCTGGACAGCAGCCCCCTGAAAGAATTAAAGCTCATTCCACTAGAGCTGTGGCTTCCACCTGGGCCTTTAAAAATGAGGCCTCTGTTGAACAGATTTGCAAGGCTGCGACTTGGTCTTCGCTTCATACCTTTTCAAAATTTTACAAATTTGACACTTTTGCTTCTTCGGAGGCTGTTTTTGGGAGAAAGGTTCTACAAGCAGTGGTTCCTTCCGTTTAAAGTTCCTGCCTTGTCCCTCCCATCATCCGTGTACTTTAGCTTTGGTATTGGTATCCCATAAGTAATGGATGACCCGTGGACTGAATACACTTAACAAGAGAAAACATAATTTATGCTTACCTGATAAATTTATTTCTCTTGTAGTGTATTCAGTCCACGGCCCGCCTTGTCTTTTTAAGGCAGATCAAAATTTTAATTAAAACTCCAGTTACCACTGCACCCTATGGTTTCTCCTTTCTCGTCTTGTTTCGGTCGAATGACTGGATATGACATGTGAGGGGAGGAGCTATATAGCAGCTCTGCTTGGGTGATCCTCTTGCAACTTCCTGTTGGGAAGGAGAATATTCCATAAGTAATGGATGACCCGTGGACTGAATACACTACAAGAGAAATAAATTTATCAGGTAAGCATAAATTAAGTTTTTTTCCACATGGCTGGCTAAAATTTGCCTAGGATAGTTTAGTTAGGCCTCTCACTGTGTAGACAGGAAGTGGGAGGGGCCTAATTTTGCACCTAGATGCGCATTAACTTTTGCAGACTGAGACATCCTGTTTTCCTAAAGGAGTTCCCTGAATGCTTAGGATCTCTCTGAAGGGTTTTGGTGCTTTCCAAAGTCGTTTGTATGGCAAGGTAGGGCCACAGCAGAGCTGTGGCAGTTGGTTGTGACTGTTAAAAAACGTCTATTTTGTTTTTTTGATCCGTTTTTGAAACTATGGGGTTAATCATCCATTTGCAATTTGGTGCAATGCTCTGTTCGCCTATTATATACACTGTAAAAATTTCGTTTGATTTACTGCTTTTTTTCACTTTTTCAAATTCTGACCTTTTTTATTTTTCTTAAAGGCACAGTACCGTTTTTATTTTTTGCTTGTTAACTTTCTGTAAAATGTTTTCCAAGCTTGCTGGTCTCATTGCTAGTCTGTTTAAACATGTCTGACATAGAGGAAACTCCTTGTTCATTATGTTTAGAAGCCATGGTGGAACCCCCTCTTAGAATGTGTACCAAATGTACTGATTTCACTTTAAGTAATAAAGACCATATTCTGTCTTTAAAAGATTTATCACCAGAGGAATCTGACAAGGGGGAAGTTATGCCGACTAACTCGCCCCACGTGTAAGAGCCTTTGACTTCCGCTCAAGGGACTCCCGCTCAAGAGGCGCCAAGTACATCTAGCGCGCCCATGGCGTTTACTTTACAAGACATGGCGGCAGTCATGGCTAATACATTGTCAGCGGTATTATCCAGACTACCTGGGTTACGAGGAAAGCGAGACAGCTCTGGGGTTAGAAGGAATACAGAGCACTCTGACGCTTTAGTAGCTATGTCTGATACCCCCTCACAATATGCAGAAGCTGAGGAAGGAGAGCTTCTTTCTGTGGGTGATGTTTCTGACTCAGGGAAGATGATTCAACCTGATTCTGATATGGCAACATTTAAATTTAAGCTTGAACACCTCCGTGTGTTGCTCAGGGAGGTTTTAGCTACTCTGAATGACTGTGACACCATTGCAGTGCCAGAGAAATTATGCAGACTGGGTAAATACTATGCAGTGCCTGTTTTCACTGTTGTTTTTCCTATACTTAAAAGGTTTTCAGAAATTATTACTAAGGAATGGGATAGACCAGGTGTACCGTTCTCTCCCCCTCCTATTTTTAAGAAATTGTTTCCAATAGATGCCGCCACACGGGACTTATGGCAAACGGTCCCTAAGGTGGAAGGAGCAGTTTCTACCCTAGCTAAGCGTACTACTATCCCCGTCGAGGACAGTTGTGCTTTCTTAGATCCAATGGATAAAAAGTTAGAGGGTTACCTTAAGAAAAAGTTTATTCAACAAGGTTTTATTCTACAACCTCTTGCATGCATCGCCCCAGTCACTGCTGCGGCGGCTTTCTGGGTTGAGTCTCTGGAAGAGGCTTTACAGGTAGAGACCCCATTGGACGATATACTTAACAAGCTTAGAGCACTTAAGCTAGCCAATTCATTTGTTTCTGATGCCATTGTTTATTTGACTAAACTAACGGGTAAGAATTCTGGTTTTGCTATTCAGGCGCGTAGGGCGCTATGGCTTAAATCATGGTTAGCTGATGTTACTTCAAAGTCTAAGCTTCTTAATATTCCTTTCAAGGGGCAGACCCTATTCGGGCCTGGTTTGAAGGAAATCATTTCTGATATCACGGGAGGGAAAGGACATGCCCTCCCTCAGGACAGGTCTAATAAATCAAGGACCAAACAGACTAATTTTCGTGCCTTTCGAAACTTTAAAACAAGTGCGGTATCAACTTCCTCTAGTACAAAACAAGAGGGAACTTTTGCCCAGTCCAAGTCGGTCTGGAGACCTAACCAGGCTTGGAACAAAGATAAGCAGGCCAAAAAGCCTGCTGCTGCCTCTAAAACAGCATGAAGGATTGGCCCCCGATCCGGTAATGGATCTAGTAAGGGGCAGACTTTCTCTCTTCACCCAGGCTTGGGCAAGAGATGTCCAGGATCCCTGGGCGTTGGAAATTGTATCCCAGGGATATCTTCTGGACTTCAAAGCTTCCCCTCCAAAAAGGAGATTTCACCTTTCCAATTATCTGCAAACCAGATAAAGAGAGAGGCATTCTTACATTGTGTTCAAGACCTCCAAGTTATGGGAGTGATCCACCCAGTTCCAAAGGAGGAACAGGGACAAGGCTTCTATTCAAATCTGTTTGTGGTTCCCAAGAAAGAGGGAACCTTCAGACCAATCTTAGATCTCAAGATCCTAAACAAATTTCTCACGGTCCCATCATTCAAGATGGAGACTATTCGTACCATCCTACCTATGATCCAGGAGGGTCAATACATGACTACAGTGGATTTAAAGGATGCTTATCTTCACATTCCGATACACAAAGATCATCATCGGTTTCTCAGGTTTGCCTTCCTGGACAGGCATTACCAGTTTGTAGCTCTTCCCTTTGGGTTAGCTACAGCTCCAAGAATCTTTACGAAGGTCGCATACGGACATTTTTCTGGTATTTCTGAGGTCGCACGGGTGGAAAGTGAACGAAGAGAAGAGTTCTCTATCCCCTCTCACAAGAGTTTCCTTTCTGGGAACTCTGATAGATTCTGTAGAAATGAGGATTTACCTGACAGAGACCAGGTTATCAAAACTTCTAAATTCTTGCCGTGTTCTTTATTCTACTTCTCACCCTTCGGTGGCTCAGTGTATGGAAGTAATCGGCTTAATGGTAGCGGCAATGGACATAGTGCCGTTTGCCCGCCTACATCTCAGACCGCTGCAACTCTGCATGCTCAGTCAGTGGAATGGGGATTACACAGATTTGTCCCATCTACTAAATCTGGATCAAGAGACCAGGGATTCTCTTCTCTGGTGGCTATCTCGGGTCCATCTGTCCAAAGGTATGACCTTTCGCAGGCCAGATTGGACAATTGTAACGACAGATGCCAGCCTTCTAGGCTGGGGGGCAGTCTGGAACTCCCTGAAGGCTCAGGGATCGTGGACTCAGGACTAGACCCTCCTTCCAATAAACATTCTGGAACTAAGAGCGATATTCAATGCTCTTCAGGCTTGGCCTCAGCTAGCGACAATGAGGTTCATCAGATTTCAGTCAGACAACATCACGACTGTGGCTTACATCAACCATCAAGGGGGAACAAGGAGTTCCCTAGCAATGTTGGAAGTTTCAAAGATAATTCGTTGGGCAGAGATTCACTCTATCCATATCCCAGGTGTAGAGAACTGGGAGGCGGATTTTCTAAGTCGACAGACTTTTCACCCGGGGGAGTGGGAACTCGTCCGGAGGTGTTTGCACAATTGGTTCAACGTTGGGGCGAACCAGAACTGGATCTCATGGTGTCTCGCCAGAACGCCAAACTTCCTTGTTACGGATCCAGGTCCAGGGATCCCAAGGCAACGCTGATAGATGCTCTAGCAGCGCCTTGGTCCTTCAACCTGGCTTATGTGTTTCCACTGTTTCCTCTGCTCCCTCGTCTGATTGCTAAAATCAAGCAGGAGAGAGCATTGGTGATTCTGATAGTACCTGCGTGGCCACGCAGGAATTGGTATGCAGATCTGGTGGACATGCCTCTGAGACAGGACCTTCTACTTCAGGGTCCTTTCAACCATCCAAATCTAATTTCTCTGAGACTGACTGCCTGAAGATTGAACGCTTGATTTTATCAAAGCGTGGCTTCTCCGAGTCAGTTATTGATACCTTAATTCAGGCACGAAAGCCTGTCACCAGGAAAATCTATCATAAGATATGGCGTAAATATCTTTATTGGTGTGAATCCAAGGGTTACTCATGGAGTAAAGTCAGGATTCCCAGGATATTATCTTTTCTCCAAGAAGAATTGTAAAAGGGATTGTCAGCTAGTTCCTTAAAGGGACAGATTTCTGCTCTGTCTATTCTTTTGCACAAGCGTCTGGTGGATGCTCCAGACGTTCAGGCGTTTTGTCAGGCTTTAGTTAGAATCAAGCCTGTGTTTAAACCAGTTGCTCCGCCATGGAGTTTAAATTTGGTTCTTAAAGTTCTCCAAGGGGTTCCGTTTGATCCTCTTCATTCCATAGATATCAAGCTTTTATCTTGGAAAGTTCTGTTTTTTGTAGCTATTTCCTCGGCTCGTAGAGTTCCCAAGTTATCTGCCTTACAGTGTGATTCCCCTTATCTGATCTTCCATGCAGATAAGGTAGTTTTGCATGGAAGGTGGTATCTAATAAGAATATCAATCAGGAGATTGTTGTTCCGTCATTGTGTCCTAATCCTTCAAAGAAGGAACGTCTATTACACAATCTTGACGTGGTTCGTGCTTTAAAGTTTTATTTACAAGCTACTAAAGATTTTCGTCAAACATCTGCTTTGTTTGTTGTCTACTCTGGACAGAGGAGAGGCCTAAAGGCTTCGGCAACTTCTCTTTCGTTTTGGCTAAGAAGTATAATACGCTTAGCTTATGAGACTGCTGGCCAGCAGCCTCCTGAAAGGATTACAGCTCATTCTACTAGAGATGTGGCTTCCACATGGGCTTTTAAAAATGAGGCTTCTGTTGAACAGATTTGCAAGGCGGCAACTTGGTCTTCGCTTCATACTTTTTCAAAATTTTAAAAATTTGATACTTTTGCTTCTTCGGAGGCTATTTTTGGGAGAAAGGTTTTACAGGCAGTGGTACCTTCCGTTTAAGTACCTGCCTTGTCCCTCCCTTCATCCGTGTACTTTAGCTTTGGTATTGGTATCCCACAAGTAATGGATGATCAATGGACTGGATACACCTTACAAGAGAAAGCATAATTTATGCTTACCTGATAAATTTATTTCTCTTATGGTGTATCCAGTCCACGGCCCGCCCTGTCATTTTAAGGCAGGTATATTTTATTTTTTAACTACAGTCACCACTGCACCCTATGGTTTCTCCTTTCTCTTGCTTGTCTTCGGTCGAATGACTGGAGGTGGCAGTTAGGGGAGGAGCTATATAGACAGCTCTGCTGTGGGTGATCCTCTTGTAGCTTCCTGTTGGGAAGGAGAATATCCCACAAGTAATGGATGATCCGTGGACTGGATACACCACAAGAGAAATAAATTTATCAGGTAAGCATAAATTTTGTTTTTCCTCCTGGGAGGGTGGATTGTTCCCCCCGGAAGTTGTGGCATGTTTTCGCTTTTATATACTTTTGGCGCTTGCTTGTCTACAAAGTCTAGATGTTTATTTGTGATTGTGCTCGTGCCCAATTGCCCCAGGTCTCTCGGCCACTGGAGGGCATGTGCAGTTCCCTGTGGGTGTAACTGTTCCTGAGTGTTGTGCCTTTTTTTACAGGCTGGCTCGCCTTCGTGTTTTACTCAGACTCGTTTTTGAGCTGTTTGGGGACCCTATCCTTCTCAGTTATGGGACTCATCAGTCTCCTACGGAAGTTGTTCGGGACACGTTAGTCCCATGTTAGTCTGTTTTTCTTCCTCCCTCTCTGTGGGCGGATTTAGCCAACTTGGCAGTTATCACCCTGGTTGCTGGCTGCTCCTGCTTGGGTTCAGATCTTCTGTCTTGCGGCTTATTCAGACATGTGGCACCTATTATACCTTGCTGGTCAGGTTGGTGTGCCAAGTGCTCTTAACATTATTTATTTTTTTGTTATTTGTTTTACAAGTTTCAGCTAAGCATTCTCAAGAGGACTTGCGGGTCCTTGCGGCTCTCGGGATAGTTTCAGTCCTAAATAGCCGTCTCTCTGGTGACTGGGTCAGTGAATTTTGCTGTGTCACACTCTGTTGTTTCTGATACCCTCGGAACCTAGAGTATTCCTTCCCACGTGGTGGGAAAATTCGAGGGTTTAGCGCCTCTTTCCGCCGGTTTGGGCGGTGTTGCTTTAGGAAATTGTCCTTTTTGGACTTGTTCATTTAGTGGTTCTCTTCATTGAGACCTCTTGGATTGTCCATTTCTCCTTGTGGATGGGTCGCCTTTGGGGTACTTGGATTCCTTTCGGGAGTTGGTCGTTCCTTTTTTGGGACATTAGACAGTGAGGTTCTTTTGGGCTCTGGTTATGGGTCCTTTCCTGATGTTGGGAATGCTCTGCATCTCTTTCTTTGGATAGAAATGGTCTTAGTGGTTTTCCACTCATATGGTTCAGGTATTACCATCCAGGTGGCATCCAAACCCATGTTTTACTGTCCTTTGACTTCAAATCTGAGGTTAATGTGAAGGCTTGATGTTGCTCTGTTCGGGTGACTTGTCCTCACTGTTCCTCTTGTGTCTGGAGCTTATGGCTAGTTGGAAAACTAGCTCAGCATACTAATGCTCTGTGGCTACTCTGTACTGTAGCAATTGGAGGGTTGCTAGTTCGATCCCCGGTGAGGTCTACTCAGCTTTTCCTCCTTTCGAGGTTGATAAAATGAGCAGTGCCCTGTGTCCCTTAGGAGGATTAGCCGCTCTTTCAAGCACAGTCATGTTAATGTTGCTTGGACGCCTGTTAGCTCTAGTGTCTTTTTATGGCCCTGGCTTTTTGGAGTGTTGGGCTCCTGCAAGGGGTGGTCTCTTCCCTTTGGGTCGGACTTGCAAGGACTTCTTGCTCTTGTTATCCGGGTCATTCTGGATTTTTTCCCTGGGAGGTATGTTTTCTTTCATGTAATTAGCAAGAGTCCATGAGCTAGTGACGTATGGGATATACATTCCTACCAGGAGGGGCAAACCTCAAAATGCCTATAAATACACCCCTCACCACACCCACAAATCAGTCTAGGTCTTATGACTGCTGCATCGGACGTGATCCCTTTGCTCGTTTTCACATGCGACCTCTTCAGCTCTGTATGCTGAACCAATGGTGCAGGGATTACACAAAGATATCTCAATTAATATCTTTAAAACCGATTGTACCACACTCTCTGACGTGGTGGACAGATCACCATCGTTTAATTCAGGGGGCTTCTTTTGTTCTTCCGACCTGGACTGTAATTTCAACAGATGCAAGTCTTACAGGTTGGGGAGCTGTGTGGGGGTCTCTGACAGCACAAGGGGTTTGGGAATCTCAGGAGGTGAGATTACCGATCAATATTTTGGAACTCCGTGCAATTTTCAGAGCTCTTCAGTCTTGGCCTCTTCTGAAGAGAGAATCGTTCATTTGTTTTCAGACAGACAATGTCACAACTGTGGCATACATCAATCATCAAGGAGGGACTCACAGTCCTCTGGCTATGAAAGAAGTATCTCGAATTCTGGTTTGGGCGGAATCCAGCTCCTGTCTAATCTCTGCAGTTCATATTCCAGGAATAGACAATTGGGAAGCGGATTATCTCAGTCGC
Source organism: Bombina bombina (assembly GCF_027579735.1). Taxonomy (NCBI): domain Eukaryota; kingdom Metazoa; phylum Chordata; class Amphibia; order Anura; family Bombinatoridae; genus Bombina; species Bombina bombina. The sequence goes on from NC_069501.1 coordinate 94,146,360, forward strand.
CAAACGTTGCATCCGGGCGAATGGTCTCTTCACCCAGAGGTATTTCTTCAGATTGTTCAAATGTGGGAACTTCCAGAAATAGATCTGATGGCTTCTCATCTAAACAAGAAACTTCCCAGGTATCTGTCCAGATCCCGGGATCCTCAGGCGGAGGCAGTGGATGCATTATCACTTCCTTGGAAGTATCATCCTGCCTATATCTTTCCGCCTCTAGTTCTTCTTCCAAGAGTAATCTCCAAGATTCTGAAGGAATGCTCGTTTGTTCTGCTGGTAGCTCCAGCATGGCCTCACAGGTTTTGGTATGCGGATCTTGTCCGGATGGCCTCTTGCCAACCGTGGACTCTTCCGTTAAGACCAGACCTTCTGTCGCAAGGTCCTTTTTTCCATCAGGATCTCAAATCCTTAAATTTAAAGGTATGGAGATTGAACGCTTGATTCTGGGTCAAAGAGGTTTCTCTGACTCTGTGATTAATACTATGTTACAGGCTCGTAAATCTGTATCTAGAGAGATATATTATAGAGTCTGGAAGACTTATATTTCTTGGTGTCTTTCTCATCATTTTTCCTGGCATTCTTTTAGAATTCCGAGAATTTTACAGTTTCTTCAGGATGGTTTAGATAAAGGTTTGTCCGCAAGTTCCTTGAAAGGTCAAATCTCTGCTCTTTCTGTTCTTTTTCACAGAAAGATTGCTAATCTTCCTGATATTCATTGTTTTGTACAAGCCTTGGTTCGTATAAAACCTGTCATTAAGTCAATTTCTCCTCCTTGGAGTTTGAATTTGGTTCTGGGGGCTCTTCAAGCTCCTCCGTTTGAACCTATGCATTCATTGGACATTAAATTACTTTCTTGGAAAGTTTTGTTCCTTTTGGCCATCTCTTCTGCCAGAAGAGTCTCTGAATTGTCTGCTCTTTCTTGTGAGTCTCCTTTTCTGATTTTTCATCAGGATAAGGCAGTGTTGCGAACTTCTTTTAAATTTTTACCTAAGGTTGTGAATTCCAACAACATTAGTAGAGAAATTGTAGTTCCTTCATTATGCCCTAATCCTAAGAATTCTAAGGAGAAATCATTGCATTCTTTGGATGTTGTTAGAGCTTTGAAATATTATGTTGAAGCTACTAAGACTTTCCGAAAGACTTCTAGTCTATTTGTCATCTTTTCCGGTTCTAGAAAAGGCCAGAAAGCTTCTGCCATTTCTTTGGCATCTTGGTTGAAATCTTTAATTCATCATGCCTATGTTGAGTCGGGTAAAACTCCGCCTCAGAGGATTACAGCTCATTCTACTAGGTCAGTTTCTACTTCCTGGGCGTTTAGGAATGAAGCTTCGGTTGATCAGATTTGCAAAGCAGCAACTTGGTCTTCTTTGCATACTTTTACTAAATTCTACCATTTTGATGTGTTTTCTTCTTCTGAAGCAGTTTTTGGTAGAAAAGTACTTCAGGCAGCTGTTTCAGTTTGAATCTTCTGCTTATGTTTTCATTTAAACTTTATTTTTGGGTGTGGATTATTTTCAGCAGGAATTGGCTGTCTTTATTTTATCCCTCCATCTCTAGTGACTCTTGCGTGGAAAGATCCACATCTTGGGTAGTCATTATCCCATACGTCACTAGCTCATGGACTCTTGCTAATTACATGAAAGAAAACATAATTTATGTAAGAACTTACCTGATAAATTCATTTCTTTCATATTAGCAAGAGTCCATGAGTCCCACCCTTTTTTGTGGTGGTTATGATTTTTTTTGTATAAAGCACAATTATTCCAATTCCTTATTTTTTATGCTTTCGCACTTTTTTCTTATCACCCCACTTCTTGGCTATTGTGGGTGTGGTGAGGGGTGTATTTATAGGCATTTTGAGGTTTGGGAAACTTTGCCCCTCCCGGTAGGAATGTATATCCCATACGTCACTAGCTCATGGACTCTTGCTAATATGAAAGAAATGAATTTATCAGGTAAGTTCTTACATAAATTATGTTTTTTTATATCAGGCGTGGGAATTATTTGCCTGGAAGACTGTTTAATCTAAACATTTGTGGGGCCTGGGCTTCTTGTCCTGATCTTCCGGTTGTCAAAGGATTTACTCAGTGTTTTCTCTTTGTGGATCCCGCTGTGGAATGTTACTGGACCTTATGATCCTAGGACTGGCCGGGAGTTCCAATTTCTGGGGTACTTGGGCTTAGCCCTTGTTCTGGCTGTTCTGTTTTACAACTTGGCCAGATTTACTGAGAGCCGGGGCTCCTTGGGGCTTGTCTTGTGCCGGACGATACGGTTCCCTTGGTACAGCCAACTGACGTGACCTGATGGGGGGCTTTCCTGCCTAGCAAACGGAAGGTTTGCGGTTGCTCAGCTGTCACTTTTGCGCCTGGTTTGTGTGCTAGCACGATGGTGTTTTAAGGGGTTTTTCCATGTTTGTCAGTGACGTGGCCTTGTGCCCTCTCGGTTCTTCCTACGACTTCCTGTCTTATGGGCAGGTGTTTATCGATGCTCTCCTCTTCAGGGGGCTCGTTTTCCTCCTTACGGAGGTGTGGTTCCCTTTTTCCTGTGTTCGGGAGGTTGGAACAGATGTTTAACTGGTTCTGGGATTGGTCTGCTCTTTGAGTTGTTCCTGACCATCTGGGGAGCTGCTGGCTCCGCATTGAGACTTAGTCGGGTGGCCTTGTTAGATCTCCTTAGGTCTAACGCCTGCTTGATTGTCTTTAGGTTGAATTGGCTGTGTCCATCCTTCCGCCCTTTTGGGGGCCGGTCTTTGGGTTCCTTTCGGTTCCCTTGCTTTTAGATCTGCCGTTGCTTGGTCTGGTCCGGCTAGGTGTAGGATCTGAGATCTGTTGTTCATCCTCAGGTCTCTGGGGTGACAGTGGACCTTCTTTTTTAGAGGTTCTGTGCCTCTCCCCCTTTAAGATCTGTGAGTAAGCTTGGCGGCCTGGTTAGCTTGGAGATTGTCCTCTGTCTTGGAGGTTGGGCAGTGTGCTATTTTGTGCGGCCGCTTCTTCCTTACGGATAGTGTTTTCTCTGTGTCTTCTTACGGATGGCAGCGTGTTACTAGATTCAGATTTTTATTCTCTGACTTTGCTACTTGTTGTTTCTGTTTGCTCAGTCTCTGAGTTCTGACGTTTTGAGGACTTTGTCTTCAGCTGTCTTTTTCGATGCTGTTGCACAATGTTTGGGAGATGTTTCTTCACCTTGATGATGCCTGATTGCTCCTTGTGGGTTAGGCGTGGTCTCCACTTGTTCTCGGGATCCATTCGGGTCTCTGTGGATTTGGCCTTCCTTTGAAGGGGGTCTTTGCTTCATGGATTTTGCTGTACCTTTTGGGTATGCCTTTGGCTTACCCTTGTTCTCTCCCTTTTGGGGATTTTGGTACTGTACTAGTAAGGGTTGTGTGGGGACCAACTGCTGGCCGACGGTTCTCCTGGAGGAGTGTTTGCTTATTGAGCCTGCTTGCAGTCTCTAGTTAGGCTTTCGGACTATCTGCGGGTCAGTGTCCTTGGGGCCTTTTCCTTCTAGATTTTTTCCCCGGCTCCGACGAATCGGGGTTTGGTTGGGTTGTGGTTTCAGGCCTCCCATTTTTCATTCAGTGTCCTCTCAAGCTTGGGTATTTTCCCAAAATTAATGAATGGAGCTGTAGAATCTTTCCATTTATGAAGAAAAACTTAAATTATGCTTACTTGATAATTTTCTTTTCTTCAGATGGAAAGAGTCCACAGCTCCCCACCCGTATTTTTTCTGTTGGGCGTCTTATTTTTTTTTTTTTTCTAATGGCACCTTTTCACCCTGGTATTTCTTCTACTGTTCCTTAGCAGAATGACTGGGGGATGAGGGAAGTGGGTTAAGTATTTAAGCCTTTTGGCTGGGGTGTCTTTGCCTCCTCCTGGTGGCCAGGTTCTTATTTCCCAAAAGTAATGAATGCAGCTGTGGACTCTTTCTATCTGAAGAAAAGAAAATTATCAGGTAAGCATACTTTAAGTTTTTATTGTATTTGCTGCCATTGGGTGGCAACTATATGCTAATCATGCTCCTAAGGAAGTAGGAGCTGAGTTACTTGTTTAAATTAAAGAACATATTGTCCTGATAAAAACTATATTTCTTTCCTAAGATAAGGTGATTCCACAGCATCATCAATTACTAGTGGGAATATCACTCCTGGCCAGCAGGAGGAGGCAAAGAGCACCACAGCAAAGCTGCAATATATTTCACTTTATACAAAAAGTCCCCCTCTGCAGCTCCAGGCTGTGGCAATATGTTATATTGAAGAAGATAGATAGATAAACTCACCCGGCAGGCTTCAGGTTATGCTGTGAATGTGGCCCCACTATGCGGTTGCGGAGTTACCATCCGGTTTACTCAAAGGCTTTCCAGCTGTACCCAGGGTCTCGTCTCCGCCGGCCTCCTGTGCACTAACCTCTACCAACGATATGCCAGGTGAGCGTCAGCGTGTTCCTGGCTGCCGATTGCAGCACACGTTGCTGTCCTAGTGAACTCCTCCTTACTCTGCGTGAAGACATAACATACGCCAAACCGACTGCTGCTGTTCCGGTATACGCCAAGGCTCAGCTGGAGAATAGTGAGTAAACAGACTTGATTTAAAGAAACCAGCGAGGCCTCAAGGCGTGTTGCAATAAAATTGACTTTTATTGGAGAGAGTTAAAATAGCATAAAAGCATATAGCCCTTGCATCAGGGGTACAGAAAACAGGTCCTACGTGTTTCGGCAGCCCTCTGCCTTATTCATGGACTACTATATATGTCACTTCCCTTACCCATAATCCCCAGTCATTCTCTTTGCCTGCGGTTCAAGGAGGAGGTAAAGTTTTGGTGGCTGATCTACAATCAAGATTTTTTTTTTATTTTAAAGCACAGTAGGTTTGCTATGATCTTTCTAAAGGGTCTAGCCTTAGCCCATGACAGTCTCTTCAGTAGGGCAGTGGTGGCTTTTAAGCAATTGGGAACTTGTGGGGTACAATCCTCACTGCATTTTCCCAAAACATTTTGCTGCCCTATTTAGATAGCCTGAGTAAGTTTACTCAGTCTTTCTGTATTTCCACAGGTCCATGTGAGGGATGGCATCCTCTCAAACCAGGTGAGCTGTCCTACTGCTGGACAGATAAATATTAAGGTAAGTGCCAGTTTAATTTTTCTATGTAAGCAGGGAAAATTTGGCACTTAATCAGCTGAAACGCTGCAGGGGGACGTTTTATATTATTTCTGTCAGGGTACAGGTTTTTATGGCAGTTTTTGCAGGCACTGTGTGAGGAGTTATTTGTTTTATAAATGGCTCAGTGAGGATCAGTTTTTAGTAACGGATTATGTACTTTTATTGGGGGGTTTATAGTTTGTTTTTAAGCCTGTTTTCAAGAAAGTTGTTTTAAAAAAAAAAAGGCTTTTTTTTGTCAGCTGTAGGACCGCCCCTTTTAGGGAGGTTCTGATTCTTTAATGTCAGAGTTTTTTTTGGTGCTTTTCTTCACTTCCTGTAGAGTTAGGTGTGCATATTTCAGATGGCTCTGCTGTTTAGAAGACTTCTTGCTGGTTTTGCTTCTCTGGAATCTGGATTTTAAATGGGATCGTTTTTTTTTCCCTCTATTTGCTGCGGGCTGCAGGACTGGTAGGGCACCTCAGTAATTCTGCTGAGGTGTAGTGTGTTGCCTGGGGTATGCTTTCTCGATTTGGTATATTTAAAGGGAACATTTATTTAAGAACGTTTTTTGTTCTGTATTTCCTTTGTTAAAAGATAAAAAAAAATGTTAGATTTTTTTTATTTGCTTCTTTTTTTGTATTATGGATCAAGAGGCTGTGCAGGATGCTACCTGTGGCTTATGTTTTTAAGCCCAGGTGGAACCCCCAGTACCTTTTTGTTCATGTATTGAAAGAACTTTAGCTTATAGAAATAGACTTTTTGACCCTGAGCCATCATTAGCTAAGGCGGATGCTGTTCAGGAGCCTCCTGTTTCAGATGTGCCGCGGCTGTCTCCTCAAGCGTTCCAATCCTATTCATCTGCACATGCAGTGCTCTGCTTTTCCTCTCATTCTCCATCTGGGGTTACTTTGCAAGATATTGCTGCCCAGGTATCCTCTGCTGTATCTGAGGCGCTGTCTGCTTTTCCCTTGCTACAGGGAAAACGCAAAAGGAAATTTAAAGAAACAGTAAATAAGGTTTCTGATCCTGAAATGGCTAATCAAAGTATTTCCTCTCAGAAGTCTGAGGATGATGATTTTTCGGGTGCATCTGAGGATGAAATCTCGGAATTAGGCAGTATAATTCCTTCTACTAATGCTTAAGTTGTGTCCTTCAGATTTAAGCTTGAACACCGCTTGTTACTTAAGGAGGTTTTGGCTACCTTGGATGACTCTGATTCTACTATCGTTGTTAACCCTAAGAAGTCTAGTAAGCTGAAAAAGTATTTTGATGTTCCCTCTGCGGTGAAGGTATCTCCTGTTCCAGACTGCTTCTGAGATTATTGCACGGGAGTGGGAGAGACCTGGTATTCCTTTTTCTCCATCTCATATTTTTAAGAAACTGTTTCCTATAGCTGATTCTCTTAAGGAGTTGTGGTAAACGGTTCCTAAGGTGGAAGGAGCTATTTTCACTTTGGCTAAGAGGACCACTATTCCCATAGAGGATAGTTGTTCTTTTAAGGATCCAATGGATAAGAAATTGGAGGCATTATTAAAGAAAAATATATGTTCACCAATGTCTTCAATGGCAACCTGCGGTGTGTATTGCTACTGTTTCCAGCGCTACAGCTTACTGGTTTGATGCCTTGTCTGATTCTATTCAGACAGATACTCCTCTAGAGGAGATCCAGGACAGGATTAAGGCTCTTAAATTAGCCAATTCCTTTATTACGGATGCTTCCTTACTTGCCATTACACTGGGAGCAAAAAGGTCTGGTTTTGCGGTTCTAGCTCACAGAGCCTTTTGGTTAAAATCCTGGTCTGCGGATGTTTCTTCTAAGTCTAAGTTATTAGCTATTTCCTACAAGGGTAAGACCCTGTTTGGGCCTGGTTTGGCTGAAATTATTTCAGATATCACAGGAGGAAAGGGATCTTTTCTTTCTCAGGATAAGAAGAATAAGCAGAAAATGCGTCAGAGTAATTGTCGTTCCTTTTGTAACTTTAGAGGTAAACCCTCCACTTCCTCTTCCAAACAGGAACTATCCAAGTCTTCCTGGAAGTCTGGTCAGTCTTGGAACAAGGGCAAACAGTCTAAAAAAACCTGCGGCTGACTCCAAGTCAGCATCAAGGTTCGGCCCCCGATCCAGGAACGGATCTAGTAGGGGGCAGGCTTTCTCATTTTGCTTAGGCTTGGATACGAGATGTCCCAGACCTTTGGGCCATGGAAATTGTATCTCCGGGGTACAATATAGAATTCATGACTTTTCCTCCCAGAGGCAGGTTTCTTCTCTCAAGATTATCTGTAGACCAGATAAAGAGAAGCATTCTAAAATTGTATCAATGATCTTTTTGCCCTGGGAGTTATAGTCCCAGTTCCTCCGCAGTAACAGGGTCTGGGATTTTATTCAAATCTGTTACTGGTTCCCAAGAAAAAGGGGACTTTTAGACCTATTGTAGACCTAAAGTTTTTTAAACAAGTTCCTCAGAGTACCGTCCTTCAAGAAGGAGACTATACGTTCCATTCTTCCCTTGGTTCAAGAGGGCCAGTTCATGACAACCATAGACCTAAAGGATGCGTACCTTCATGTTCCCATCCACAGGGATCATCACAAGTTTCTGAGATTCACTTTTCTAGACAAGCACTTTCAGTTTGTGGCTCTTCCATTCGGCCTTGCCACAGCTCCCAGAATTTTCTCAAAGGTCCTGGGTGCTCTGTCGGCTGTAATCCAGTCTCGGGGCATTGCAGTGGCGCCATTTCTGGACGACATTCTGATTCATGCGCAGTCTTTTCAACATACGGAGATTTTGTTGTCTTTTCTTTGCTCCCACGATTTGATGGTAAATTTGGGAAAGAGTTCTGATTCCAGCCACAAGAGTACTGTTTTTAGGGACCATAATAGACTCCCTACTAATGAAGATATTTCTGACAGAGGTCAGAAAAACAAAGATCTTCGGCTCTTGTCTTGTCCTTAAGTCCTCTCCTTGGCCGTCGGCTCTATGTATGGAGGTAATTGGTCTGATGGTAGCTTCCATAAACATCATTCCATTTGCTCGGTTCCATCTCAGACCTCTGCAGTTATGCATGTTAAGGCAATGGAACGGGGACTATGCAGATCTGTCTCTGCAAATAGTTCTGGATAAGACGACAAGGGACTCTCTTCTGTGGTAGTTGTCTCAGGATCACCTCTCCCAGGAAACTTGCTTTCTCAGACCTTCCTGGGTGATTGTGACCACAAATGCCAGCCTTCTAGGTTGGGGAGCAATTTGGGGGTCATTGAAGACCTATAAACATTCTAGAACTGAGAGAGGTTTTCAATGCTCTACTGGCCTGGCCTTATTTAGCCTTAGCCCGGTTTTTCAGGTTCCAGTCGGACAACATAACATTGCTGGCGTATATCAACCACCAGGGGGGAACTCGGAGTTACTTGGCCATGACAGAGGTGGCCCGGATAATCCAGTGGGCAGAGTCTCACAACTGTTGTCTTTCTGTGATCCACATCCCAGTAGTGGACAATTGGGAGGCGTATTTTCTGAGCCGAAAGACCTTTCATCCAAGGGAGTAGGAACTCCATCCGGAAATATTTTCCAGTTTAATCCTCAATTTGGGGCAGCCAGAACTGGATCTCATGGCTTCTCGGCAGAATGCCAAGCTTCTGAGGTACGGCTCAAGGTCAAGGGATCCACAGCCTTCTTTGATAGATGCTCTGGTGGTCCCTTGGAATTTCAGTCTAGCATATATATTTCCTCCGTTCGCTCTCCTGACAAGAGTCATTGCTCGGATCAAGCATGAGAGGGCGTCAGTGATTCTTATAGCACCAGCATGGGCTCGCAGGATCTGGTATGCAGATCTAGTGGAAATGTCGTCTCTCTACCTCTGTGGAGACTTCCTCTGAGGAAGTACCTTCTACTTCGGGGTCCCTTTCTTCATCCAAATCTCGTTTCTCTGAAGCTGACTGCTTGGTGATTGAACGCTTGATTTTATCTAAGAGTGGGTTTTCAGAGTCGGTCATTGAGACCATGATTCAGGCCTGTGACAAGAAAGATTTACTATAAGATATGGCGTAAATATCTGTATTGGTGTGAATCCAGAGGCTACTCTTGGAGTAGCCAGGAGGGTCTGGAGAAGGGTTTGTCAGTTAGTATTCTGGAATTTCTGCGTTGTCTATTTTGTGGCATAAGCTTTTGGCGGATGCGCCTGATGTGCAATCTTTTTGTCAGGCCTTGGTTAGGATCAGGCCTGTGTTTAAGCCCGTTACCCCTCCCTGGAGTCTTAACCTTGTTCTTAGAAATTTACAGCGGGTTCAATTTGATCCTATGCATTCCTTAGATATTATGTTATCTTGGAAGGTTTTGTTTCTTATTTCTTCTGCTCAGAGATTTTCGGAACTCTTGGCTCTGCAGTTTTATTCTCCTTATCTTATTTTTCATTCTGATAAGGTGGTTCTCCATACTAAATTAGGTTTCCTACCTAAGGGTGTTTCAAACAAGAATATTAATCAGGAGATTGTGGTTCCTTCTTTGTGTCCTAATCCTTCTTCTCCTAAGGAGCATTTGTTGCACAACCTAGATGTTGTGTGTGCATTGAAGTTTTATCTTCAGGCGACTAAGGACTTTCCTCAGTCTTCTGCTTTGTTTGTTTTTCTGGGAAGCGCAAGGGTCAGAAAGCTACGGCTACTTCTCTTTTGCTAAGGTGTATTATTTGTTTGGCCTATGAGACTGCTGGACAGCAACCTCCTGAGAGAATCACTGCTCATTCCACAAGGGCTGTTTCTTCTTCCTGGGCATTTAAAAATGAAGCTTCTGTGGAACAGGTTTGCAAGGCTGCAACGTGGTCCCGTTTGCATACTTTTTCAAAGTTTTATAAATTTAATATGTTTGCCTCAGCTGAGGCTTCTTTTGGGAGAAGGGTTCTTCAGGCAGTGTTGCCTTCTGTTTAGGTCTACCTTTTGTGTCCCTCCCTTATCATCTTTGTCCTCTAGCTTGGGTATTGATTCCCACTAGTAATTGATGATTCCGTTGACTCACCATATCTTAGGAAAGAAAGCATAATTTATGCTTACCTGATAATTTTTTTTATTTCCAGATATGGGGAGTCCACGGCCAACCCTTTATTTAAGACAGTTATTTTTTCTAAAACCTCAGGCACCTCTACACTTTTGTGTTATCTTTTTCCATTTTTCCTTTGACCGAATGACTGGAGATTATGGGTAAGAGAAGTGACATTTATAGCAGCTTTGCTGGAGTGCTCTTTGCTGCCTCCTGCTGGCTAGGAGTGATATTCCCACTAGTAATTGATGATTCCGTGGACTCACCATATCCAGAAATACATTTATCAGGTAAGCATAAATTATGTTTTTTACTGTATTGCCACCATTGGGTGGCAGCTAAATGCTAATCATGCTCCTATGGAAATAGGAGCCGAGTTACTTGATTAAAATAAAGAACATTTTTAAATATATGTTCTTACAGTTTACTTTTCAGAATGTATTCTTTTGATAAATTGTGTTTTTCCTGTATTTGCCGCCATCTGGTGGCAGCGAAATGATACTTTGCTCCTTTTATTTTTTAAGGTGCAATCTTTCTTCTCTTTTTTTATGTTATTTGTATGCAGCCTATTTTCAATCTCCTTCATAATATTAAGATTGACGAGCTGTTGGATTATCCTTTTATAAAATGTATATGTACTTCTGACTGATTTTTCGTCTGAGTTTTGATTTACATTTTAACACATATATGCGAGATACTTCAGTCGTGGCTGAAGAGTTATGGAAGGAGAGAAGGACTTTTTACTTTTAAAATCCGCTCATGTGACTTCCGCACTTCCATATACAGAAGCAGAGTTCAGTGAGTCTATAGCCCTTTGGGTGGCGCTGGATTAGAGAAACAGGCTGGGACCCAGGATACCCAGGTTCATATCCGTGCCCGGCTGTGACACAATCAACAGGCTCTATTACAAGGAGCACGGATAGCTCAGATGGTTGAGCATCGGTCTTTAATCTGAGGGCCAAGGGTTCAAGTCCTTGTTTGAGCGGTCACTTTGACAAATTCCTCAGGATTCCGTTCTTCAAGATGGAAACTATTGGTTCCATTGGTTCTGGAAGGTCAGTTCGTGATGACCATAGACCTATAGGACGAGTATTTACTCGTTTCTATTCACATGGATCATCAACAGTTTTAGGGTTTGACTTTCTGGAATAGTATTTCCAGTTTGTTGCACTTCCGTTTGGTCTTGCTAAGGTTCCCAAAATATTTATCAAGGTTCTTGGAGCTCTATTGGCAGTGATCAGATCCCAAGGAATTGTTGTGGCGCCTTATCTAGACACATCTTGGTTCAGGCATCTTCTTTTAAACTAGCAAAATCTCATACAGAGATGTGTTTTTGTTTTCTAAGTTTTCGTAGGTGGAAATTGAATCTGGGAAAGGAGTACTCTAGTTCCAGCTACAATAGTGTTTTCTAGGGACAATCATAGATTCCTTGTCCTTGAAGATTTTACTGACAGACGTCAGAAAATCCACACTTCTTACTTTTCTCTCCAGTCTGCTATTCGTCAGTGGCTCATGCATGGAGGTGATTGGTCTGATGGTGGCTTCCATGGACTTCTTTCCTCTTGCTCGGTTCCATCTGCGGTGCTGCAGATTTGCATGTTCAGTCAATGGAACGGAGACCAGAGGATAAACCTGGATCCCCTAACAATTGACTATCTCTCATGGTGGATTTCACAGGAACTTCTGTCTGAGGATTTGCTTTCTGAGACCTTCCTGGGTGACTGTGACTATGGACGCCAGCCTGTAGGCTGGGGTGCTTTTTGGGGTTCTCTGAGGGCTCAGGGCCTGTGGTCTCAGAAAGAGTCTTAGAATTGAGAGAAATCTTTAATGCCCTATCAGCGTGGCCTCAATTATCTTTAATCTGGTTTATCTGATTCCAGTCGGACAACATCAACTCAGTGGCTAACATCAATCTCCAGGGAGGAACTCAGAATTCCTTGGCCATGAAGGAGGCGAGTCGCGTTCTGCAGTTGGTGGAAGCTCAAGGTCTGCCATCTGCCTTCCACATTTCAGGAGTGGACAATTGGGAAGCGGATTTTCTGAGCAGACAGACTTTTCATCCTGGGGAGTGGGCTCTTCATCCTGAAGTGTTCTCCAGGATATCCCTCAGGTGTGGGGGCTTCCGGAGTTGGATCTGATGGTGTCTCGTCAAAACCCAGAGCTTCCAAAGTATGGTTCAAGGTCAAGAGATCCTCAGGCCATCCTGATAGATGCTCTGTGGTCCCTTGGGATTTTGGTCTAGCATACCTGTTTCTTCCGTTTGCTCTCTTTCAATGAATCATTGCTCGTATCAAGCAGGAGAGAGCGTCTGTGATTCTAATAGCTCCTTTCTGGCTCACAGGAACTGGTTTGCGGATCAGGTGAAGATGTCATCTCTTCCACTTTGGAGATTTCCTCTGAGGATGGACCTAGGGTCCATTCCTCCATCCAAATCTAGATTCTCTGAAGCTGACTGCTTGGAGATTGAACGCCTAGTCCTGTCTAGACGTGTTTTTTTTTTGAGGCAGTCATTGATTCTATGCTTCAGGCTCGTAAACCTGTTTCTCACAAAATTTACCATAAGATATGGCGTTAATACCTTTTTTTTTGTATGAAGCTAAATGTTTTTCTTGGAGTTGGGTGAGGATTCCCCGAATTTTATCTTTTCTTCAGGATGGCCTGGAGAAAGGTTTGTCAGTCAGTATTCTGAAAGGTTAGATTCTGCTCTGTCTATCCTTTTGCACAAACGTCTGGCAGAATTCCAGATGTTCAGCTTTTGTTCAGGCCCTGGTCAGTATCAGGCCCGTGTTTAAACCAGTTGCTCCTCTTTGCAGCCTTAACCTAGTTCTTAAAGTTGTGCAGCAGGCTCTGTTTGAGCCAATGCATGTTGTTTGATATAATTTATTTTGGAAGGTTTTGTTTTTTCTTGCTATTTCTTCCACTCGCAGAGTTTGAGCTTTCAGCTCTGCAGTGTGATTCACAGTGCCTTATTTTTCATGCAGATAAGGCAGTCCTTCGTACTAAATTAGGGTTTCTCCCTAAGGTGGTGTTGGATCGAAACATTATACAGGAAATTGTTGTTCCTTCCTTTCTGTCCTAATCCTCCTCCTCTTAAAGGGACACTGTACCCAAAAACTTTCTTTCGTGATTCAGATTGAGCATGAAATTTTAAGCAACTTTCTAATTTACTCCTATTATCAAATTGTCTTCATTCTCTTGGTATCTTTATTTGAAATGCAAGAATGTAAGTTTAAATGCCGGGCCCATTTTTGGTGAACAACATGGGTTGTCCTTGCTGATTGGTGGATAAATTAATCCTCCAATAAAAAAGTGCTGTCCAGAGTACTGAAACCAAAAAAAGTTTAGACCTTCTTTTTCAAATAATGATAGAAAGAGAACGAAGAAAATTTGATAATAGGAGTAAATTAGAAAGTTGCTTAAAATTTCATGCTCAATCTGAATCACAAAAGAAATATTTTGGGTACAGTGTCCCTTTAAGGAACGTATTTTTCTTCATAAATGGAAAGAGTCCACAGCTGCATTCATTACTTTTGGGAAATAAGAGCCTGGCCCCCAGGAGGAGGCAGACACACCCCAGCCAAAGGCTTAAATACTCCTCCCACTTTCCTCATCCCCCAGTCATTCTTTGCCTTTTTGTCAAGTTTGGCAGAGAAGTGTCCGGAGATGCAGGGAGAGTCTTTCTGCAAAACCATCCCGACTCATGTTAACGGCTCCACAAGCAATCAGCATTGTCTAACTTCGCTTCGCTGCCTGCTTTCTTCTCTCAAGTTCATGGTGGAGGCGCTGCTACTATCCGTTACACTTGAAGGGCCGTGTTCCTGTTCCACGGCGTAGATTCCGGTAAGATAGTTTCATTTTACTACATCAGAATGTACTGCAACTAATTTGTTTCCTGTAAGGGCCATCTTGTGGAACTTATAATAAAAGAATATAGGTTCTCAGTGAGACTCCTTGGAATCGAGGGTTAATATCTCCTGAGGGGGATTATTGAACAGGGTTTTTTTTAATCATGTTTATGTGATTGATGTGATCTTCTTCTGTGTAGTGTTAACTGGGCTCTTGGCTTGTAACATAAGCCTTTGGAAGTGACGCAACCTTATGGTTGGGCACACTTTTTTTGGACTGTACGGTTCACCTTGTGACTGGGCGTGTTTACAAACTGGTCTTCCTTTTTCGCATTCCTGACCGCAGGGCGACGGAAGAATTCTGGTCTGCCAGTGTCTGATTCATAGGAGGTCGCAGCACGTTTTCGCTTTCACATATTTCTGGCTATTTGTGGGTCTACAAAGTCCAGACGTTTATTTGCGTTTGTGTTCGTGCCCTATTGCTCCGGGTCTCCCTGCCTTGGGTGGGCCTATGTAGTTCCCTGCGGGTGTAGCTGTCCCTGAGTGTTGTGATTTTCTTTACAGAATAGCGCGCCTTAGCGTTTTACTCAGCAACGTTTTTGATTTATTAGAGGACCCTATCCTTAACGGATACGGGAATCCTCAGTTTGGCTTCGAATGGCTCACCTCATTAGACATGAGGGGATGATGTAATCTCCTGATTGTCTATTTTATTGAGATCATTTCCAGTTTTTTTTGGAAGATCAGGGTTCTGTTTGACTGGTCCTGCGGGTATGCCTGTTCTTCTTGGGCATTAACCTACGGGTTGCCTTATATTTCTCCAACATAGGTGTGTCCGGTCCACGGCGTCATCCTTACTTGTGGGATATTCTCTTCCCCAACAGGAAATGGCAAAGAGCCCAGCAAAGCTGGTCACATGATCCCTCCTAGGCTCCGCCTACCCCAGTCATTCTCTTTGCCGTTGTACAGGACCAAATTTTACAAGTTTGATACTTTTGCTTCTTCTGAGGCTATTTTTGGGAGAAAGGTTTTGCAAGCCGTGGTGCCTTCCATTTAGGTGACCTGATTTGCTCCCTCCCTTCATCCGTGTCCTAAAGCTTTGGTATTGGTTCCCACAAGTAAGGATGACGCCGTGGACCGGACACACCTATGTTGGAGAAAACAGAATTTATGTTTACCTGATAAATTACTTTCTCCAACGGTGTGTCCGGTCCACGGCCCGCCCTGGTTTTTTTAATCAGGTCTGATAATTTATTTTCTTTAACTACAGTCACCACGGTACCATATGGTTTCTCCTATGCAAATATTCCTCCTTAACGTCGGTCGAATGACTGGGGTAGGCGGAGCCTAGGAGGGATCATGTGACCAGCTTTGCTGGGCTCTTTGCCATTTCCTGTTGGGGAAGAGAATATCCCACAAGTAAGGATGACGCCGTGGACCGGACACACCGTTGGAGAAAGTAATTTATCAGGTAAACATAAATTCTGTTTTTCTTTTATCCGGTAGGATGTCTCTTATTTTTAATGGTTTCCTTCGGGAACTTTCTCCGGGATTGATCCTTGCTGTTTACTTCTGCTGAAGCTAGTTACGGGTCATGTTAGTCCTATGTTTGTCTGTTATTCTCTTCCCCTCTAAGGGAGGATTTAGGCAGCATGACGGTTATGACCCTGTCTGCAGGCTGGTCTTGCTCGGGTTCAGTTTTTCTGTCTTGTGGCTTGTTCAGACATGTGGCGCCTGTTCTGCCTGGCTGGGGCCGGTTGAGGCGCTGAGTGCTCACTTTATTATCAGTCCTCATTTAGCCTTCAAGCTGGTTGCGGGTCAGGGAGTCACTCTTTTTCTTCCGATACTCTCAGGACCGAGAGTGTTCTTCCTCATGTGGGAGGATTGGGGGCGTAACACCTCCTTACTGCTGTCTTGGCGATTTGACTTTTCTGAGGCTCTGGGATATTGTCCTTTCGGACTTGTTCCTTCCATGGTCCTTTAGGGGACCTGATTTTTCCTTAGGTAGATGGTTGTTCCTTTTTGAGGACATTGAGGTCTCCTTTGGGCTCTGCTTAGGGTTCTTCCTTTTTTTTTCATGTGGTCCTCTGACTCGTATTGGAGGTGATGTAGAGACTAGCCATGCTCGAGTGACTTTGTCCTCGAGGTATCCCCTTGCTTTGGACATCTTGTAGCGGTTCAAACGCTTATGGGCTCTAGTGTCTTGGTTTGAGATGACTTAGCTCCTTTGGTGTGTTGGACTTTGGCAAGGGGTGATTTCTTCCTTGGGTCGGGACTTGCAAGGTGTTGTCATTATCCGGGCTATTCTGGATATTGCATTTTTATCTCTCTGTGGGTCTGTTTTTTTATATCAGATGTGGTGTTTGAGTTTCTGGGATATTGTTTGTTTTTAAACAATTGGGGGCTCGGACCTGTCATCGCCCTGGTTCTTCCGGTTGTTGTGGTGGTTCCCATTGCAGGTTGTTACTGGACTTTGCAGACTTTAGGGCGGGTTCGGGCTTCTGCACTTCCAGGGACTTTGCACTTTGGTCTGGCTAGTTGCCCTGGTCACGGTTGACCAGGTTTTCTGAGGCCGATGCTCATGGGGCTTGCCTTACGCCTATTGAACGGTTTCCCTTGGACAGTTTGCTGAGGTAACCTGATGGCTTCGCGGTTCTGCAGGCAAAGGGTTTGCAGGGTATCTGCTGCAGATATTGCACCTTGTCTGTGTGATAGCAGGCTAATTTCTAATGGGATTCCTTGCAAGTTCATCTGCGTTGGAGATTGATCTCTTGTTCAGCCTGTGGCCTTGTGTCTTGTGGGCAGGTGCACTGTATTTAATGGCCCCTTTTTCTTAGGGGGCTTGTTCTCCTCCTTACTGAGGTGTGGTCCTTGTCTTAGGACTTCTCCTGGATTCAGAAGTGGAACAGAGGATTTACCCTATGTTGAAGATGACATGTTCTCTGGGTTTTTCTGTTCTATCTGGAGTCTTTCTGGCTCTGCGTTGAGACTATGTTGGGCCTTTTTTTGCTAGATTCTTCGGCCTTGTCAACTGTCTATAAGGAGTTTTGGGTGAGCACCCGAGTCCTGTTAGAATGGCTGGGGCCATTCTTCCACTCTTTTGTGAGCTGGTGGGGAGATCTTTTGTTCCCCTGTTTTCAGACCTGCCGACGCTTGGGCTGGCCCGGCTGGGAGCATTTTCTGAGATTGTTGTTTATCTGCGGGGTTGCAGTGGGCCTCGTTGAGGTTCTGTGCTTCTCCCTTTTTTAGACACTATATGTCGGTCTGGCAGCTTGGATTGCCTGGAGTGTGCTCTCTGTCTTGGAGTTTTTGCAATCTTAACTCTTGTTTGGCCGCTTTTTTACTTCTCAGCAAGTATTTCTTTTTGTGTTATCCTGATGATGACTAAGTGTTCTTGACTCAGGTTTTTACCTTGTCTGGGTCTGCTACACATATTATATGTTTGAATACTTCAGTATTCTAAGTTCTGACGTTTTGAGGACTCCGTCTTCAGTTGTCTTTTTAGGTGCCTTGGCACGATGTTGAGAGGACAGTTTTCTCTGTTCCTAATCCTTGTGGTTTTTGTTTGGTCTGGGCGTTGCCTCCCATTATTTGTCAGGACCCATTTGGGTCTTTGTGAGCTGGGCTCGTTCTGGGAGTTCTTCTTTTATGGAATTTTTGACCTTTCAGTTTTCCTTTGGTTCTCCTTAACCTATCCCTTTGGGAATTTTTGACTGGTGTTCCCTTCGCAAGTGAGGGGTGTGCGGTTGGGGACCGACTGCTGGGCGACGGTGTCTCCTGGAGGACCATTGGCTCAGTTGAGTCTGATTTTGCGGTCTCTCGCTAGGCTTCCAGACTATCTGCGGGTCAGTGTCCTTTGGGCCTTTTTCTTTTCAATGTTTCTCGGCTTCAGATGAAGCAGGGTTTTGTTGGGTAGTGGTTTTGGGCCTGGTGCCAGAATGGGCCGCCTCTTGTACCCTCCCATCTTGGCATTCAGTTTCCTCTAAAACTTGGGTATTGTTTTCCCAAAAGTAATAAATGCAGCTGTGGACTTTCCATTTATGAAGAAAAACTTAAATTATGCTTACCTGATAATTTTATTTTCTTCAGATGGAGTCCACAGCTCCCCACCTGTATTTTTTATGTGGGGCGTCTGTCTTTTTATTCTTCTGCCACCTTTTCACCCTGATATTTCTTCTACTGTTCCTTGTTCCTCGGCAGAATGACTGGGGGATGAGGGAAGTGGGAGGAGTATTTAAGCCTTTGGCTGGGGTGTCTTTACCTCCTCCTGGTGGCCAGGTTCTTATTTCCCAAAAGTAATAAATGCAGCTGTGGACTCTTTCCATCTGAAGGAAATAAAATTATCAGGTAAGCAGAATTTTAAGTTTTGCATAACTTGGATGCTGTGCGTGCTAAAATTTACTAAAGATTTTTGGCAATCTTCTGCCCTGTGCATAAGGTTCAGAAGGCCACTTGTACTACTTTTTCCCTCTGGTTAAGAAGTTGGTTAAGAAGTATGATTTGTTTTGCTTATTAGCAGCCTCCTTAGAGAATTAAGGCTCATTCCACCACAGCTGTCTCCTCATCTTGGGCTTTCAAAATGAAGCTTCTGTGGAACAGATTTGCAAGGCTGCAACGTGGTCCCGTTTGCATACTTTTTCAAAGTTTTATAAATTTGTTTAGGTCCTCCTGCCTTTTTCTCCCTCCCTGTTCATTCCGTGTCCTCTAGCTTGGGTATTGGTTCCCACTAGTAATTGGAATGGCATTGTGGACTCTCCATGTCATAGGAAAGAAAAGAAAATTTATGCTTACCTGATAAAACTTTTTCTTTCCAGACATGGAGAGTCCACTACCCCGCCCTATTTTTAATTATAATTCTGCAGTTTTTTGAGTAAACCTCAGGCACCTCTATACCCTTGTGTTTCTTCTTTTTCAATGTTCCTTCAGCTGAATGAAGAAAATAAAATTATAAAGTAAGCATAATTTTAAGTTTTGCTTAACTTGGATGTTGTGCGTACTAAAATTTTACTTTCAAGCTACTAAAGATTTTTTGGCAATCTTCTGCCCTGTTTGTTGTTTTCTCTTGAAAGCATAAGGTTCAGAAGGCCACTTGTACTACTTTTTCCCTCTGGTTAAGAAGTATGATTTGTAATCTGGGGATTATAGGTAAGTGAAGTTACACTTAACAGCTTTGCTGGGGTGCTCTTTGCCTCCTCCTGCTGGCCAGGAGTTGAATATCCCACTTGTAATTGGAATGACATTGTCGGGAAAGAGAGACATTTATCAGGTAAGCATACATTTAGTTTTTTGTTCATTTATGTTGAAATTATATGCTAGCATGTTTTGACTGATGAACTTTGCTTTCTTTTCAGATACCATGACATGCCAGATGTAATCGACTTCCTAGTGTTACGCCAGTTTTATGAACATGCCCGTGAAAGAAACTGGCAACCTGGTAAATCCTTCATTGCTTTTTGTAGGGACATTTGTTAGAATTGGACTTTCTTCCAATTTTCTTACTTTCTTACAGGTGGAGGCAAAGATTCCCAAACCCCAAAAGCCTTGTAAAACCCCTCAAACCTCACACATACTTCAGTCTTTACTTTGCCTCCGCTGGAGGTGGTTAAAGAGTGAAGATGTGCCTTTTATTCTTCAGAGAGAAGGGTTATCAGTCGTCATTGATGCCTTGTTTCCCCTCAGAGTACAGGGCTTGTCAGAGAGATGTACATGGGGTATGGTTTGTGATTCTTTTTTTACCTCATGGGAAATTTTTCATAAACGTTCCATATTTGGTTGCAAGTTCTTTTGCCTCCCTTTTATGTATCTACAATATACACCTATTCCTTTGCTGATCTGTTTCAGTACCAGTTTTGCTGTCTGCTGCTTATTTGCTGGTGGACGAGTTTCATTTGTTCATCATTGTAGACACTCTATAGCTATGTTATCAGCACTTTTAGTGTATGTATATGTGTGTGCGTGTATATATATATATATATATATATATATATATATACATATATATATAATTCGGGCTGGGCGATATTCTTATAGATGACTAACACCTTAATTTTTCAATAAAAAAATAATTTAAGACTACAGAATCTTAATGTACATGTTTCTGAATGTCCAATACACTCTGAGAGCATAAAAATACAAACCATATGTGTGTGTGTGTGTGTACATATGTATATATGTGTGTGTGTGTGTATATGTGTGTGTACGTGTGTGTGTGTGTATATATATGTATATATGTGATATATACCTGTGTGTATATGTATATATGTGATTATATGTGTATATATATATATGTGTGTGTGTACATATGTATACACACACATACATATATACAATCACATACACAGTTGCACACGTGTGTTTATGTATGTGTGTGTATATATATATATATATATATATATATATATATATATATATATACTGTGTGTGTGTATGTATGTATATATATAAAGGGGAGGAGAGTCCACGGCTTCATTCATTACTATTGGGAATTAAGAACCTGGCCACTAGGAGGAGGCAAAGACACCCCAGCCAAAGGCTTAAATACCTCCCCCTCTTCCCTCATCCCCCAGTCATTCTTTGCCTTTCGTCACAGGAGGATGGCAGAGAAGTGCCGGAGTTTTGAAGCAGTCTCTTATGGAGGGTAGTACTCTTTGGAATGGGACTGGAGTTTTAAGTAATCCTGTCAGCCTCTCAGTAAGAGCCTGGGCTAAAGTTAGAGTCTGGAGATGCAGGGAGAGTCTTTCTGTGAAATTATCCCCACTCA
Organism: Bombina bombina; assembly: GCF_027579735.1. NCBI lineage: Eukaryota > Metazoa > Chordata > Amphibia > Anura > Bombinatoridae > Bombina > Bombina bombina. The sequence goes on from NC_069501.1 coordinate 94,167,116, forward strand.
TATTAACAACTCCACGAGCAATCAGCGTTGACAAGTTTCGCTGCCTGCTTTCTTCACTCAAGTCCATGTCAGGAGCGAGGCTACTAACCTGTCACACTTGAAGGGCCATGTTCCTGTTCCACGGCATAGATTTTGGTAAGATCGTTTCGTTTTTTATTAACATAACATAGAAGACAGGGTCACAGGGTGGCGCCTTTTTATCTTTACAGAATCAAGGGTTAATATTCCTAGAAAGGGGATTATTTAACAGGGGGGTTATACATGATATAGTTATTGTATCATTGCTGTGTTATGTGCGAGATGGGGCTCTGGCAATGTTTGGAAATTCAGGTGACTTGCAGGAATTCCGCTGCCTTTTTTGGCACGCTTCCCTAGTGCAGGGGCGGTCCTGTAAGGCACGCCATGTGACTGGGTGTGACTATCCCTCCTTCTCTGTTGATCTGCGGCGCAGGAGACGTAATGGTTTCTGGAGTCCAGGTCCTAGGAGGTGGTGAGTGCCCTGGCCATTGGCTGTATAAGGTGCCCTTTTTTGTAGTTAAGTAGACTATCAATAGCGAGAGCTATGGAGGACTCTGATGCGTTAGAGGGATCTCCCTCTTTAACTAAGTCTCATTCCTGTGTTTCTTGTGAGAAGGTTCTGGTAGATCAGCCTTCTCAACTTTGTTCCACATGACTTGATAAAGTCACAACATCTAAAAGTAAACAGATGTCTAGTACTACTGAGCCGTCCACCTCTGAGGGTTCTTCGTCCCGTGAGGTGCGTTCCCTGCATTCATCTCCGCTTGCACATGCAGCGCACCGGGGCCCAACCGTTACTCCGGGAGAGATTCATTGGCCGTCAGACTTTGCGTACCAACTGGAATCGGTGGTTTCTAAGGTGATCTCTGCCTTACGTTCTGCTAAGCGTAAGCATAGGATGTATGATGGTGGCCCGACCCAGGGTTTGTCCTCGCGGATGGCAGATCCAGAGGCTCTATTTGAGGTTGAGGCCTATATATATATATATATATATATATATATATATATATATAATATATATATATATATAAATAATAATAATAATATATATATATAAATATATATATATAAATAATAATATATATATATATATATAAATATATATAATTTTATATATATATAATATTATATATATATAGATATACTAATATATATGGTCCTGGGACAGAATCCTTTTTACTATTCCTTACTGTTTTGCACTCATTGGCTTTTTTTTTTTCTTCAGGTGGCCTCATCCTACTTGAACTGTGATCACTACAGATACATGTATCTCAGGTTAGGGAGCTTGTTTGGTGGGGGTCTCTGTGAGCAAAGGGAGTTTGGGAACCTCAGGAGGCTAGGTTACCAATCAATGTTCTCTGTGCAATTTCTTTCTTAAGACACGCTGAGTCCACAGATCATCAATTACTGTTGGAAATATCACTCCTGGCCAGCAGGAGGCAAAGAGCACCACAGCAAAGCTGTTAAGTATCACTTGCCTTCCCACAACCCCCCAGTCATGCTCTTTGCCTTCAGTTCAAGGAAGAGGTGAAGATTTTGTTGGCATTCCTTTGTTCCCACGGTTGGAAGATCAGTTTGGAGAAAAGTTCTCTTGTTCTGGCTACAAAAGTGACCTTGTAAGGGACCATTATAGATTCTCTAGCGATGAAAATATTTGACAGAGGTCAGAAGATTCTGTCCGCTTGCCTGTCCTTACAGTCGGTGGTCTGACCATCAGTGGCCCAATACATTGAGGTAATCGGGTTAATGGTGGCTTCCATGGACATAGTTCCATTTGCTCAATTCCATTTGAGACCTCTGCAGCTATGCATGCTCGCCCAGTGGAATGGGGATTATTCAGATCTATCTCAGAATAGTTCTGGATCAATCAACAAGGGAATCCATATTGTGGTGGCTGTAGCAAGAACATCTGTCCCAGAGAACGTGTTTTCAGAGACCCTCTTGGGTAATTGTGACCAAGGATGCCAGCCTGTTGCGTTGGGGAGCATTCTGGGACTCTTTGAAGGCGCAGGGACTTTGGTCTCAGGAGGAATCTAATCTCCCCATAAACATTCTGGAGTTGAGCCATCTTCAATGCCTTGATGGCTTGGCCTCAGCTGGCCCTAGCTCGGTCTGTCAGGTTCCAGACGGACAACATAACCTCAGTGGCCTACATCAACCACCAAGGGGAAACTCAGAGTTCCTTAGCCACGAAGGAGGTGGCACGGATCATCCAGTGGGTGGAGGATCACAATTGCTGTCTGTCTGTCTGCCATCCACATTCCTGGAGTGGACAATTGGGAAGCAGACTTCCTGAGCAGACAGACTTTCCATCCAAGGGAGTGGGAACTCCATCCGGAAGTGTTCTTCAGGTTAACAACCAAATAGGGATTACCGGAATTGGATCTGATGGCGTCTCATCAGAACACCAAGCTCCCAAAGTATGGCTCGAGGTCGAGAGACCCTCAAGCTTTTCTGATAGATGCTCTGAAAGTTCCTTGGAACTTCAGATTGGCATATATATTTTCTCAGTTTGCTCTCATTTTGTGAGTCAAAGCCCGGATGAAGCAGGAGAGGGCATTGGTGTTTCTTATAGCTCTTGCGTGGCCTCGCCGGATCTGGTATACAGATCTAGTAGAAATGTCATGTCTACCTCCGTGGAGACTTCCGCTGAGGAAGGACCTTCTTCAGGGGCCCTTCTGCCATCCAAACCTAGTTTCTCTGAAGCTGACTGTTTGGAGATTGAACTTGATTGAAGCTTGATTTTAGCTAAGCCTGGATTTTCTGAGTCGGTCATTGAGACCATGATTCAGGCTCGGAAGCCTGTCAATAGAAAGATTTACTATAAGATATGGCGTAAATATCTTTATTTGTGTGAGTCTAAGGGATATTCTTGGAGTAAGGTTAGGATCCCAAGGATCTTGTCTTTTCTCCAGGAAGGCCTTGAGAAGGGGTTATCTGTCGGTACCCTTAAAGGTCAGATTTCTGCTTTATCTGTTCTGTTGCACAAGTGTCTGGCGGACGTGCCGGATGTCCAATCCTTTTGTCAGGCTCTGGTCAGAATCAGGCCTGTGTTTAAATCAGTTGCTCCACCTTGGAGCCTTAATTTGGTTCTTAAAGTTTTATAACAGGCTCTGTTTGAATCTATGCATTCCATAGATATAAAGTTATTATCTTGGAAAGTTTTGTTTCATATTGCTATTTCTTCTGCTCGGAGGGTTTCTAAACTCTCCGCTTTGCAGTGTGATTCTCCTTTTCTCATATTTCATGCAGATAAGGCAGTTCTCCGTACCAAGTTTGGTTTTCTTCCTAAGGTTGTTTCGGACAGAAATATGTATCAGGAAATTGTTCTTCCTTCACTCTGTCCTAATCCTTCTTCTCATAAAGAATATTGTTGCACAATTTAGACGTTTTGCGGGCTCTTAAATTCTATCTGCAGGCTACGAAGGACTTTCGTCAGTCTTCTGCCCTGTTTGCTTTTCTGGTAAACGTAAAGGCAAGAAAGCTACGCCCACTTCTCTTTCACTTTGGTTGAAAAGTATTATTTCTATGGCTTATGAGACTGGTGGACAGCAGTCTCCTGAGAGAATTACAGCTCATTCCACTAGGGTGGTGTCTTCTTCCTGGGCCTTCAAGAATGAGGCCTCTGTTGAACAGATTTGTAAGGCTGCGACTTGGTCTTCTTTGCACACTTTTTCCAAATTCTATAAATTTGATACTTTTGCCTCGGCTGAGGCTTCTTTTGGGAGAAAGGTTCTGCGAGCTGTGGTGCCTTCTGTTTAGGTTACCTGTCTTGCCCTCCTGTATCATCTGTGTCCTCTAGCTTGGGCATTGATTCCCAACAGTAATTGATGATACATGGATTCACTGTGTCTTAAGAAAGAAAACAAAATTTATGCTTACCTCCTAAATTTATTTCTTGACACTGGGAGTCCACAGCCCTCCCTGTTTTTCAGACAGTTTTTTTTATATAAACCTCAGGCACCCTCTGCACCTTGTGTTTAATTTTTCTCCTTTTCCTTCGGTCGAATGACTGGGGGTTGTGGGAAGGGAAGTGATACTTAACAGCTTTGCGGTGGTGCTCGTTAACTCCTCCTGCTGGCCAGAAGTGATATTCCTAACAGTAATTGATGATCCGTGGACACACCGTGTCAATAAATAAATACATTTATCAGGTAAGCATTTTGTTTTCTTTCATGTAATTAGCAAGAGTCCATGAGCTAGTGACGTATGGGATATACATTCCTACCAGGAGGGGCAAAGTTTCCCAAACCTTAAAATGCCTATAAATACACCCCTCACCACACCCACAATTCAGTTTTTACAAACTTTGCCTCCTGTGGAGGTGGTGAAGTAAGTTTGTGCTTAAGATTCTACGTTGATATGCGCTTCGCAACAGGTTGAAGCCCGGTTTTCCTCTCAGAGTGCAGTGAATGTCAGAGGGATGTGAAGAGAGTATTACCTATTTGAATACAATGGTCTACCTCTAGGGGATCTATTTCATAGGTTCTCTGTTATCGGTCGTAGAGATTTCTTCTCCTACCTCCCTTTCTCCAACATAGGTGTGTCCGGTCCACGGCGTCATCCTTCTTGTGGGATATTCTCTTCCCCAACAGGAAATGGCAAAGAGCCCAGCAAAGCTGGTCACATGATCCCTCCTAGGCTCCGCCTACCCCAGTCATTCTCTTTGCCGTTGTACAGGCAACATCTCCACGGAGATGGCTAAGAGTTTTTTGGTGTTTAAATGTAGTTTTTATTCTTCAATCAAGAGTTTGTTATTTTAAAATAGTGCTGGTATGTACTATTTACTCTGAAACAGAAAAGAGATGAAGATTTCTGTTTGTAAGAGGAAAATGATTTTAGCAACCGTTACTAAAATCGATGGCTGTTTCCACACAGGACTGTTGAGATGAATTAACTTCAGTTGGGGGAAACAGTGGGCAGACTTTTGCTGCTTGAGGTATGACACATTTCTAACAAGACTTGGTAATGCTGGAAGCTGTCATTTTCCCTATGGGAACCGGTAAGCCATTTTCTTAGTTTACTATAAGAATAAAGGGCTTCACAAGGGCTTTAAAGACTGGTAGACATTTTTCTGGGCTAAAACGATTACTTTATAAGTATATTTAGTGGATTATAACTGTAAATAGTTCTTTTAATCTTGGGGATGTATTAAAAAAAACGGCAGGCACTGTATTGGACACCTTTTTCACTGGGGGCCTTTTCTAGTCATAGGCAGAGCCTCATTTTCGCGCCACTAATGCGCAGTTGTTTTTGGAAAGCAAGGCATGCAGATGCATGTGTGAGGAGCTAAGAACCACTGAAAAAGCTTATTGAAGGCGTCATTTGGTATCGTATTCCCCTCTGGGCTTGGTTGGGTCTCGGCAAAGCAGATACCAGGGACTGTATAGGGGTTAAATGTAAAAACGGCTCCGGTTCCGTTATTTTAAGAGTTAAAGCTTTCAAATTTGGTGTGCAATACTTTTAAGGCTTTAAGACACTGTGGTGAAATTTTGGTGAATTTTGAACAATTCCTTCATACTTTTTCACATATTCAGTAATAAAGTGTGTTCAGTTTAAAATTTAAAGTGACAGTAACGGTTTTATTTTAAAACGTTTTTTGTGCTTTGTTATCAAGTTTATGCCTGTTAACATGTCTGAACCATCAGATAGACGATGTTCTGTATGTTTGGAAGCCAAGGTTCCTCCCCATTTAAATATATGTGATGAATGTGACATAGTGTCCAAACAAAGTAGGGACAATGATGCCACTGATAATGATGTTGCCCAAAATGATTCCTCAAGCGAGGGGAGTAAGCATGGTACTGCATCATCCCCTTCTGTGTCTACACCAGTCTTGCCCACACAAGAGGCCCCTAGTACATCTAGTGCGCCAATCCTTCTTACTATGCAACAATTAACGGCTGTAATGGATAATTCTATTAAAAACATTTTGTCCAAAATGCCCACTTATCAGAGAAAGCGCGATTGCTCTGTTTTAGATACTGAAGAGCATGAGGACGCTGATGATAATGGTTCTGACATACCCTCACACCAATCTGAAGGGGCCAGGAAGCAGGTTTTGTCTGAGGGAGAAATTTCAGATTCAGGAAAAATTTCTCAACAAGCTGAACCTGATGTTATTACCTTTAAATTTAAATTAGAACATCTCCGCGCTCTGCTTAAGGAGGTGTTATCTACTCTGGATGATTGTGACAATTTGGTCATTCCAGAGAAGTTATGTAAGATGGACAAGTTCCTAGAGGTCCCGGTGCCCCCCGATGCTTTTCCTATACCCAAGCGGGTGGCGGACATTGTAAATAAGGAATGGGAAAGGCCCGGCATACCTTTTGTTCCTCCCCCTATATTTAAAAAATTATTTCCTATGGTCGACCCCAGAAGGGACTTATGGCAGACAGTCCCCAAGGTCGAGGGGGCGGTTTCTACTCTAAACAAACGCACTACTATCCCTATAGAAGATAGTTGTGCTTTCAAAGATCCTATGGATAAAAAATTAGAGGGTTTGCTTAAAAAGATGTTTGTTCAGCAAGGTTACCTTCTACAACCAATTTCATGCATTGTTCCTGTCACTACAGCAGCGTGTTTCTGGTTCGAAGAACTAGAAAAGTCGCTCAATAAAGACTCTTCGTATGAGGAGGTTATGGACAGAGTTCAAGCACTTAAATTGGCTAACTCTTTTATCTTAGACGCCACTTTGCAATTAGCTAGATTAGCGGCGAAAAATTCAGGTTTTGCTATTGTGGCGCGCAGAGCGCTTTGGCTAAAGTCTTGGTCAGCGGATGTGTCCTCCAAGAACAAATTGCTTAACATCCCTTTCAAAGGTAAAACGCTGTTTGGCCCTGACTTGAAAGAGATTATTTCAGACATCACTGGGGGAAAGGGCCACGCCCTTCCTCAGGATAGGTCTTTTAAGGCTAAAAATAAGCCGAATTTTCGTCCCTTTCGCAGAAACGGACCAGCCTCAAATTCTACACCCTCTAAGCAAGAGGGTAATAGTTCTCAAACCAAACCAGCCTGGAGACCGATGCAAGGCTGGAACAAGGGTAAGCAGGCCAAGAAACCTGCCACTGCTACTAAAACAGCATGAAGTGTTGGCCCCCGATCCGGGACCGGATCTGGTGGGGGGCAGACTCTCTCTCTTTGCTCAGGCTTGGGCAAGAGATGTTCAGGATCCTTGGGCGCTAGAAATAGTTTCTCAAGGTTATCTCCTGGAATTCAAGGAACTACCCCCAAGGGGGAGGTTCCACAGGTCTCAATTGTCTTCAAACCAAATAAAAAGACAGGCATTCTTACATTGTGTAGAAGACCTGTTAAGAATGGGAGTGATTCATCCTGTTCCATTAGGAGAACAAGGGATGGGGTTTTACTCCAATCTGTTCATAGTTCCCAAAAAAGAAGGAACATTCAGACCAATTTTAGATCTCAAGATTCTACACAAATTTCTCAGGGTTCCATCGTTCAAGATGGAAACCATTCGAACAATTCTTCCTACCATCCAGGAAGGTCAATTCATGACCACGGTGGATTTAAAGGATGCGTATCTACATATTCCTATCCACAAGGAACATCATCGGTTCCTAAGGTTCGCCTTTCTGGACAAGCATTACCAGTTTGTGGCACTTCCGTTCGGATTAGCCACTGCTCCAAGGATTTTCACAAAGGTACTAGGGTCCCTTCTAGCGGTGCTAAGACCAAGGGGCATTGCAGTAGTACCTTACTTGGACGACATACTGATTCAAGCGTCGTCTCTGTCAAAAGCAAAGGCTCATACGGACATTCTCCTAGCCTTTCTCAGATCTCACGGGTGGAAAGTGAACATAGAAAAAAGTTCTCTGTCCCCGTCAACAAGAGTTCCCTTCTTGGGAACAATAATAGACTCCTTAGAAATGAAGATTTTTCTGACAGAGGCCAGAAAATCAAAACTTCTAAGCTCTTGTCAAGTACTTCATTCTGTTCTTCTTCCTTCCATAGCGCAGTGCATGGAAGTAATAGGTTTGATGGTTGCGGCAATGGACATAGTTCCTTTTGCACGAATTCATCTAAGACCATTACAACTGTGCATGCTCAGACAGTGGAATGGGGATTATACAGACTTGTCTCCGACGATCCAAGTAGATCAAAGAACCAGAGATTCACTCCGTTGGTGGCTGAACCTGGACAACCTGTCACAGGGAATGAGCTTCCGCAGACCAGAGTGGGTCATTGTCACGACCGACGCCAGTCTGGTGGGCTGGGTCGCGGTCTGGGAACCCCTGAAAGCTCAGGGTCTATGGTCTCGGGAAGAATCTCTTCTCCCGATAAACATTCTGGAACTGCGAGCGATATTCAATGCTCTCAAAGCTTGGCCTCAACTAGCAAAGGCCAAATTCATAAGGTTTCAATCAGACAACATGACGACTGTTGCATATATCAACCATCAGGGGGGAACAAGGAGTTCCCTGGCGATGGAGGAAGTGACCAAAATAATTCAATGGGCGGAGAATCACTCCTGCCACTTGTCTGCAATCCACATCCCAGGAGTGGAAAATTGGGAAGCGGATTTTCTGAGTCGTCAGACTTTCCATCCGGGGGAGTGGGAACTCCATCCGGAAATCTTTGCCCAAATAACTCAATTATGGGGCATTCCAGACATGGACCTGATGGCGTCTCGTCAGAACTTCAAGGTTCCTTGCTACGGGTCCAGATCCAGGGATCCCAGGGCGACTCTAGTAGATGCACTGATAGCGCCTTGGACCTTCAACCTAGCTTATGTATTCCCACCGTTCCCTCTCATTCCCAGGCTGGTAGCCAGGATCAATCAGGAGAGGGCTTCGGTGATCTTGATAGCTCCTGCGTGGCCACGCAGAACTTGGTATGCAGACCTGGTGAATATGTCATCGGCTCCACCATGGAAGCTACCTTTGAGACAGGACCTTCTTGTTCAAGGTCCATTCGAACATCCGAATCTGGCTTCACTCCAACTGACTGCTTGGAGATTGAACGCTTGATTTTATCAAAGCGTGGGTTTTCAGATTCTGTCATTGATACTCTTGTTCAGGCTAGAAAGCCTGTAACTAGGAAAATTTACCATAAAATATGGAAAAAATATATTTGTTGGTGTGAATCTAAAGGATTCCCATGGAACAAGATAAAAATTCCTAAGATTCTATCCTTTCTACAGGAGGGTTTGGAGAAAGGATTATCTGCAAGTTCTTTGAAGGGACAGATTTCTGCTTTATCTGTTTTACTTCACAAAAAACTGGCGGCTGTGCCAGATGTTCAAGCTTTTGTTCAGGCTCTGGTTAGAATCAAGCCTGTTTACAAACCTTTGACTCCTCCTTGGAGTCTCAATTTAGTTCTTTCAGTTCTTCAAGGGGTTCCGTTTGAACCCTTACATTCCGTAGATATTAAGTTACTATCTTGGAAAGTTTTGTTTTTGGTTGCAATTTCTTCTGCTAGAAGAGTTTCAGAGTTATCTGCTCTGCAGTGTTCTCCTCCTTATCTGGTGTTCCATGCAGATAAGGTAGTTTTGCGTACTAAACCTGGTTTTCTTCCGAAAGTTGTTTCTAACAAAAACATTAACCAGGAGATAGTTGTGCCTTCTTTGTGTCCGAATCCAGTTTCAAAGAAGGAACGTTTGTTACACAATTTGGATGTAGTTCGTGCTCTAAAATTCTATTTAGAGGCTACAAAGGATTTCAGACAAACATCTTCTTTGTTGTTTGTTTATTCTGGTAAAAGGAGAGGTCAAAAAGCAACTTCTACCTCTCTCTCTTTTTGGCTTAAAAGCATCATCCGATTGGCTTATGAGACTGCCGGACAGCAGCCTCCTGAGGGAATCACAGCTCACTCCACTAGGGCCGTGGCTTCCACATGGGCCTTCAAGAACGAGGCTTCTGTTGATCAGATATGTAAGGCAGCGACTTGGTCTTCACTGCACACTTTTACCAAATTTTACAAATTTGATACTTTTGCTTCTTCTGAGGCTATTTTTGGGAGAAAGGTTTTGCAAGCCGTGGTGCCTTCCATCTAGGTGACCTGATTTGCTCCCTCCCATCATCCGTGTCCTAAAGCTTTGGTATTGGTTCCCACAAGTAAGGATGACGCGGTGGACCGGACACACCTATGTTGGAGAAAACAGAATTTATGCTTACCTGATAAATTACTTTCTCCAACGGTGTGTCCGGTCCACGGCCCGCCCTGGTTTTTTTAATCAGGTCTGATGAATTATTTTCTCTAACTACAGTCACCACGGTATCATATGATTTCTCCTATGCATATTCCTCCTTTACGTCGGTCGAATGACTGGGGTAGGCAGAGCCTAGGAGGGATCATGTGACCAGCTTTGCTGGGCTCTTTGCCATTTCCTGTTGGGGAAGAGAATATCCCACAAGTAAGGATGACGCCGTGGACCGGACACACCGTTGGAGAAAGTAATTTATCAGGTAAGCATAAATTCTGTTTTTCAGATCGACGATATACTCTTATATACCATTACCTCTACTGATTCTCGTTTCAGTACTGGTTTGGCTATCTGCTATATGTAGAGGAGTGTCCTGGGGTAAGTATGTCTTATTTTTTGTGACACTCTACGCTATGGTTGGGCACTTTATATGAAAAGTTCTAATTATATGTATATAAACTTATATTTGCCTTGATTCAGGATAATCAGTATTCCTTTTCAATTCAGACTGTCAGTTTCATTATTGGGATAATGCATTTAGTTATTTTTTTTTACCTTGAAAAATTTAATTTGGCCTTTTTTCCTGCATGCTGTTAGGCTCGCGAAGGCAGGAAATGTTTCTTTTTATTACATCATTTTTGGCGCGTACTTTTTTGGCGCAAAATTTTTTTTGTCATTTCCGGCGACGCAATTACACTGGAAGTTGTATTCTGTTACACATGCGTATTCAGACATTTTTATGCCAAAAAAATGTGGGCGTCTTTTTTTACTCACATTATTTAATCATTTCTCTTTCATTGCTTCGGGTTTCTAGAAGCTTATTGTTTGGCATTCTTTCCCATTCCTGAAACTGTCATTTAAGGAATTTGATAATTTTGCTTTATATGTTGTTTTTTCTATTACATATTGCAAGATGTCTCTTCCTGAACCTGGATCAAAATCCTCTAATGGACAGATGCTGCCTGATGCTGGTTCTACCAAAGTTAAGTGCATATGTTGTAAACTTGTGCTAACTGTTCCTCCAGCTGTAGTTTGTGAAAGCTGTCATGATAAACTTTCCGATGCAGATTGTGTTTCCATTAGTAATAATCCTTTACCTGTTGCTGTTCCTTAAACATCTACTGTTCAGGATGTTCTTGTTAATGTAAAAGAATTTGTTTCTAATTCTATTAAGAAGGCTCTGTCTGTTATTCCTCCTTCCAGTAAACGTAAAAGGTCTTTCAAAACTTCTCACTTTCAGATGAATTTTTAGGTGACCGCCATCATTCTGACTTATCTGTTTCTGATGAGGTTTTTTCCGGTTAAGAAGATTCTACTACAGATATTGATACTGATAAATCTTCATATTTATTTAAGATGGAGTTTATTCGTTCATTACTCAAAGAAGTTTTGATTGCTTTAGATATGGAGGAGTCCAGTCCTCTAGATACTAAAACTGCTATACGTTTAAATTCGGTTTATAAACCTCATGTGTTAATTCCGGACGTTTTTCCTGTTCCTGATGCTATCTCAGATGTGATTGCTAGGGAATGGGATAGTCTGGGTACTTCATTTACTCCTTCTCCAAGATTTAAGAAATTGTACCCTGTGCCATCTGATAGATTGGAGTTTTGGGATAAAATCCCTAAAGTCGATGGGGCTATCTCTACTCTAGCCAAACGTACTGCTATTCCTACGGCAGATAGCACTTCGTTTAAAGATCCTTTAGATAGGAAAACTTAATCTTTTTTGAGAAAAGCTTATTTGTTTTCAGGTAATCTTCTTAGACCTGCTATCTCTTTGGCTGATGTTGCTGCAGCTTCAACTTTCTGGTTGGAGACTTTAGCGCAACAAGTGACAGATCATAATACATATAGCATTGTTAAACTTCTTCAACACGCTAATAATTTTGTCTGTGATGCCATCTTTGATATCATTAGAGTTGATGTCCGGTATATGTCTTTAGCTATTTTAGCTAGACGAGCTTTATGGCTTAAATCCTGGAATGTAGATATGACTTCTAAGTCAACTTTGCTTTCTCTCTCTTTCCAAGGTAATAAGTTGTTTGGTTCTCAGTTGGATTCTATAATTTCAACTGTTACTGGAGGGAAGGGTGCCTTTTTGCCTCAGGGCAAAAAATCTATAGGTAATTACAGGGCTGCTAATCGTTTTCGTTCCTTTCGTCAGAATAAGGAGCAGAAGCCCGATCCTTCCCCTAAAGGAACAGTTTCCGGTTGGAAACCTAATCCAGTCTGGAGTAAATCCAAGCCTTCCAGAAAGTCAAAACCAGCCCCTAAATCTGCATGAAGGTGCGGCCCTCATTCCAGCTCAGCTGGTAGGGGGCAGGTTACGATTTTTCAAAGATGTTTGGATCAATTCAGTTCACAATCTTTGGATTCAGAACATTGTTTCGCAAGGGTACAGAATAGGTTTCAAAGTAAGACCACCTGTGAGAAGATTCTTTCTCTCACGCATTCCAGTCAATCCAGTGAAGGCTCAGGCGTTTCTGAAATGTGTTTCAGACCTAGAGTTAGCTGGGGTAATTATACCAGTTCCAGTTCTGGAACAGGGTCTGGGGTTTTATTCAAATCTATTCATCGTACCAAAGAAAGAGAATTCTTTCAGACCGGTTCTGGATCTAAAAATATTGAATCGTTATGTAAGGATACCAACATTCAAAATGGTGACTATAAGAACTATTCTGCCTTTTGTTCAGCAAGGGCATTATATGTCTACAATAGACTTACAGGATGCATACCTGCATATTTCCAATTCATCCAGATCACTATCAGTTTCTGAGATTCTCTTTTCTAGACAAGCATTACCAGTTTATTGCTCTTCCATTTGGTCTAGCAACAGTGCCAAGGATCTTTTCGAAGGTTCTCTGTGCCCTTCTGTCTGTAATCAGAGAACAGGGTATTGCGGTATTTCCTTATTTGGATGATATCTTGGTACTTGCTCAGTCTTCACATTCTGCAGAATCTCATATGAATCAACTTGTGTTGTTTCTCCAAAAACATGGTTGGAGGATCAATTTACCAAAGAGTTCCTTGATTCCTCAGACAAGAGTAACCTTTTTAGGTTTCCAAATAGATTCAGTGTCCATGACTTTGTCTCTGACAGAAAAGAGACGTCTGAAATTGGTTTCAGCCTGTCGAAACCTTCAGTCTCGATTGTTTCCTTCGGTAGCATTATGCATGGAGATTTTAGGTCTCATGACTGCTGCATCGGACGCGATCCCTTTTGCTCGTTTTCACACGAGGCCACTCCAGCTTTGTATGCTGAACCAGTGGTGCAGGGATTATACAAGGATATCACAAATAATATCCTTAAATCCCAATGTTCGATCATCTCTAACTTGGTGGATGGATCACCATCGTTTATTTCAAGGGGCCTCTTTCGTTCGTCCAATCTGGACTGTGATCTCAACAGAGATGCAAGTCTATCAGGTTGGGGAGCTGTATGGGGATCTCTGACAGCGCAAGGGGTTTGGGAATCTCAGGAGGCGAGATTACCAATCAACATTTTGGAACTCCGTGCGATTTTCAGAGCTCTTCAGTTTTGGCCTCTTCTGAAGAGAGAATCGTTTATTTGTTTTCAAACAGACAATGTCACGACCGTGGCATATGTCAATCATCAAGGGGGGTCTCACAGTCCTCCAGCTATGAAAGAAGTATCTCGGATACTTGTATGGGCGGAATCCAGCTCCTGTCTAATTTCTGCGGTTCACATCCCAGGTGTAGACAATTGGGAAGCGGATTACCTCAGTCGCCAGACGTTACATCCGGGCGAATGGTCTCTTCATCCAGAGGATTTTCTTCAGATTGTTCGACTCTGGGGTCTTCCAGAAATAGATCTGATGGCCTCTCATTTGAACAAGAAACTTCCCAGGTATCTGTCCAGATCGCGGGATCCTCAGGCGGAAGCAGTGGATGCGTTGTCAATTCCTTGGAATTATCATCCTGCTTATATCTTTCCGCCTCTAGTTCTTCTTCCAAAAGTGATCTCCAAAATTCTATTGGAGCGTTCATTTGTACTGCTGATGGCTCCAGCATGGCCCCACAGGTTTTGGTTTGCGGATCTCGTTCGGATGGCCAGTTGCCACCTCTGACACTTCCATTAAGACCAGACCTTCTATCTCAAGGCCCATTTTTCCATCAGGATCTCAAATTATTAAATTTGAAGGTATGGAGATTGAACGCTTGATCCTCAGTCATAGAGGTTTCTCTGTCTCAGTGATTAACACTATGTTACAGGCTCGTAAATCCGTCTCTAGAAAGATTTATTATCGAGTTTGGAAGACTTACATCTCTTGGTGTTCTTCTCATAAATTCTCCTGGCATTCTTTCAGAATTCCTAGAATTTTACAATTTCTTCAGGATGGTTTGGATAAAGGTTTGTCTGCAAGTTCTTTGAAAGGACAAATATCTGCTCTTTCTGTTCTCTTTCACATAAAGATTGCTAATCTTACTGATATTCATTGTTTTGTACAGGCTTTGTCTCGTATCAAACCTGTCATTAAGTCGATCTCTCCTCCTTGGAGTCTTAATTTGGTTTTGAAAGCTTTGCAGGCTCCTCCGTTTGAGCCTATGCATTCTCTGGACATTAAATTACTTTCCTGGAAAGTATTGTTCCTTTTGGCTATCTCTTCTGCTAGAAGAGTTTCTGAGTTATCTGCTCTTTCTTGTGAATTTCCTTTTCTGATTTTTCATCAGGATAAGGCAGTGTTACGGACCTCTTTTCAATTTTTACCTAAGGTTGTGAATTCTAACAACATTAGTAGAGAAATTGTTGTTCCTTCATTATGTCCTAATCCTAAGAATTCTAAGGAAAGATCGTTACATTCTTTGGATGTAGTTAGAGCTTTGAAATACTATGTCGAAGCTATTAAAGATTTTAGGAAGACTTCCAGTCTGTTTGTTATCTTTTCTGGTTCCAGGAAAGGTCAGAAGGCTTCCGCCATTTCCTTGGCATCTTGGTTAAAGTCTTTGATTCATCATGCTTATGTAGAGTCGGGTAAATCCCCGCCTCAAAGGATTACGGCTCATTCTACTAGGTCAGTTTCTACTTCCTGGGCTTTTAAGAATGAAGCTTCTGTTGATCAGATTTGCAAGGCAGCAACTTGGTCTTCTTTGCATACTTTTACTAAATTCTACCATTTTGATGTGTTTTCTTCTTCTGAAGCAGTTTTTGGTAGAAAAGTACTTCAGGCAGCTGTTTCTGTTTGATTCGTCTGCTTATAATTTCAGTTTTTTTCATTATAAGATTAAAACTTTTGATTTGGGTTGTGGATTATTTTTTCAGCGGAATTGGCTGAATTTATTTTATCCCTCCCTCTCTAGTGACTCTTGCGTGGAAGTTCCACATCTTGGGTATCTGCTATCCCATACGTCACTAGCTCATGGACTCTTGCTAATTACATGAAAGAAAACATAATTTATGTAAGAACTTACCTGATAAATTCATTTCTTTCATATTAGCAAGAGTCCATGAGACCCACCCTTTTTTTGTGGTGGTTATGATTTTTTTGTATAAAGCACAATTATTCCAATTCCTTATTTCTTTCATGTAATTAGCAAGAGTCCATGAGCTAGTGACGTATGGGATATACATTCCTACCAGGAGGGGCAAAGTTTCCCAAACCTCAAAATGCCTATAAATACACCCCTCACCACACCCACAATTCAGTTTTACAAACTTTGCCTCCTATGGAGGTGGTGAAGTAAGTTTTTGCTAGATTCTACGTTGATATGCACTCCGCAGCAAGTTGGAGCCCGGTTTTCCTCTCAGCGTGCAGTGAATGTCAGAGGGATGTGAGGAGAGTATTGTCTATTTGAATGCAGTGATCTCCTTCTATGGGGTCTATTTCATAGGTTCTCTGTTATCGGTCGTAGAGATTCATCTCTTACCTCCCTTTTCAGATCGACGATATACTCTTATTTATATACCATTACCTCTGCTGATTTTCGTTTCAGTACTGGTTTGGCTTTCTACAAACATGTAGATGAGTGTCCTGGGGTAAGTAAATCTTATTTTCTGTGACACTCTAAGCTATGGTTGGGCACTTTATTTATAAAGTTCTAAATATATGTATTCAAACATTTATTTGCCTTGACTCAGAATGTTCAACATTCCTTATTTTCAGACAGTCAGTTTCATATTTGGGATAATGCGTTTGAATCAATCATTTTTTCTTACCTTAAAAATTTGACTTTTTTTCCCTGTGGGCTGTTAAGCTCGCGGGGGCTGAAAATGCTTCATTTTATTGCGTCATTCTTGGCGCGGACTTTTTTGGCGCAAAAAATCTTTTCTGTTTCCGGCGTCATACGTGTCGCCGGAAGTTGCGTCATTTTTTGACGTCCTTTTGCGCCAAAAATGTCGGCGTTCCGGATGTGGCGTCATTTTTGGCGACAAAAAGCATTTAGGCGCCAGACAATGTGGGCGTATTACTTGGCGCCGAAAAAATGGGCGTCGCTTTTGTCTCCACATTATTTCAGTCTGATTTTTTCTTTGCTTCTGGTTTCTAGAAGCTTGTTTATTGGCATTTTTCCCATTCCTGAAACTGTCATTTAAGGAATTTGATCAATTTTGCTTTATATGTTGTTTTTTCTCTTACATATTGCAAGATGTCTCACGTTGCATCTGAGTCAGAAGTTACTTCAGGAAAATCGCTGTCTAGTGCTGGAACTACCAAAGCTAAGTGTATCTGCTGTAAACTTTTGGTAGCTATTCCTCCGGCTGTTGTTTGTATTAATTGTCATGACAAACTTGTTAAAGCAGATAATATTTCCTTTAGTAATGTACCATTGCCTGTTGCAGTTCCCTCAACATCTAAGGTGCAGAATGTTCCTGATAACATAAGAGATTTTGTTTCTGAATCCATCAAGAAGGCTATGTGTGTTATTTCTCCTTCTAGTAAACATAAAAAATCTTTTAAAACTTCTCTCTCTACAGATGAATTTTTAAATGAACATCATCATTCTGATGACTCTTCTGGTTCAGAGGATTCTGTCTCAGAGATTGATGCTGATAAATCTTCATATTTATTTAAAATGGAATTTATTCGTTCTTTACTTAAAGAAGTACTAATTGCTTTAGAAATAGAGGATTCTGGTCCTCTTGATACTAATTCTAGACGTTTAGATAAGGTGTTTAAATCTCCTGTGGTTATTCCAGAAGTTTTTCCTGTTCCTAATGCTATTTCTGAAGTAATTTCCAGAGAATGGGATAAATTGGGTAATTCATTTACTCCTCCTAAACGTTTTAAGCAATTATATCCTGTGCCGTCTGACAGATTAGAATTTTGGGACAAAATCCCTAAAGTTGATGGGGCTATTTCTACCCTTGCTAAACGTACTACTATTCCTACGTCAGATGGTACTTCGTTTAAAGATCCTTTAGATAGGAAAATTGAATCCTTTCTAAGAAAAGCTTATCTGTGTTCAGGTAATCTTCTTAGACCTGCTATATCTTTGGCTGATGTTGCTGCAGCTTCAACTTTTTGGTTGGAGACTTTAGCACAACAAGTAACAGATCATGATTCTCATAATATTATTATTCTTCTTCAGCATGCTAATAATTTTATCTGTGATGCCATTTTTGATATTATCAGAGTTGATGTCAGGTTTATGTCTCTAGCTATTTTAGCTAGAAGAGCTTTATGGCTTAAAACTTGGAATGCTGATATGGCTTCTAAATCAACTCTACTTTCCATTTCTTTCCAGGGTAACAAATTATTTGGTTCTCAGTTGGATTCCATTATCTCAACTGTTACTGGTGGGAAAGGAACTTTTTTACCACAGGATAGAAAATCTAAGGGTAAAAACAGGGCTAATAATCGTTTTCGTTCCTTTCGTTTCAACAAAGAACAAAAGCCTGATCCCTCATCCTCAGGAGCAGTTTCAGTTTGGAAACCATCTCCAGTCTGGAATAAATCCAAGCCTTCTAGAAAGGCAAAGCCTGCTTCTAAGTCCACATGAAGGTGCGGCCCTCATTCCAGCTCAGCTGGTAGGGGGCAGGTTACGTTTTTTCAAAGAAATTTGGATCAATTCTGTTCACAATCTTTGGATTCAGAACATTGTTTCAGAAGGGTACAGAATTGGTTTCAAGATGAGACCTCCTGCAAAGAGATTTTTTCTTTCCCGTGTGCCAGTAAATCCAGCGAAAGCTCAAGCATTTCTGAATTGTGTTTCAGATCTAGAGTTGGCTGGAGTAATTATGCCAGTTCCAGTTCTGGAACAGGGGATGGGGTTTTATTCAAATCTCTTCATTGTACCAAAGAAGGAGAATTCCTTCAGACCAGTTCTGGATCTAAAAATATTGAATCGTTATGTAAGGATACTAACGTTCAAAATGGTAACTGTAAGGACTATCTTGCCTTTTGTTCAGCAAGGGCATTATATGTCCACAATAGATTTACAGGATGCTTATCTGCATATTCCGATTCATCCAGATCATTATCAGTTCCTGAGATTCTCTTTTCTCGACAAGCATTACCAGTTTGTGGCTCTGCCGTTTGGCCTAGCTACAGCTCCAAGAATTTTTACAAAGGTTCTCGGTGCCCTTCTGTCTGTAATCAGAGAACAGGGTATTGTGGTATTTCCTTATTTGGACGATATCTTGGTACTTGCTCAGTCTTCACATTTAGCAGAATCTCATACGAATCGACTTGTGTTGTTTCTTCAAGATCATGGTTGGAGGATCAATTTACCAAAAAGTTCATTGATTCCTCAGACAAGGGTAACTTTTCTGGGTTTCCAGATAGATTCAGTGTCCATGACTCTGTCTTTAACAGACAAGAGACGTCTAAAATTGATTTCAGCTTGTCGAAACCTTCAGTCACAATCATTCCCTTCGGTAGCCTTATGCATGGAAATTCTAGGTCTTATGACTGCTGCATCGGACGCGATCCCCTTTGCTCGTTTTCACATGCGACCTCTTCAGCTCTGTATGCTGAATCAATGGTGCAGGGATTACACAAAGATATCTCAATTAATATCTTTAAAACCGATTGTACGACACTC
This sequence comes from Bombina bombina, assembly GCF_027579735.1. NCBI lineage: Eukaryota > Metazoa > Chordata > Amphibia > Anura > Bombinatoridae > Bombina > Bombina bombina. The sequence continues at coordinate 94,186,298 of NC_069501.1, forward strand.
TCTAACGTGGTGGACAGATCACCATCGTTTAATTCAGGGGGCTTCTTTTGTGCTTCCGACCTGGACTGTAATTTCAACAGATGCAAGTCTCACAGGTTGGGGAGCTGTGTGGGGATCTCTGACGCCACAAGGAGTTTGGGAATCTAAGGAGGTGAGATTACCGATCAATATTTTGGAACTCCGTGCAATTTTCAGAGCTCTTCAGTCTTGGCCTCTTCTGAAGAGAGAATCGTTCATTTGTTTTCAGACAGACAATGTCACAACTGTGGCATACATCAATCATCAAGGAGGGACTCACAGTCCTCTGGCTATGAAAGAAGTATCTCGAATTCTGGTTTGGGCGGAATCCAGCTCCTGTCTAATCTCTGCGGTTCATATCCCAGGTATAGACAATTGGGAAGCGGATTATCTCTCTTCACCCATTCATGGTCTCTTCACCCAGAGGTTTTTCTTCAGATTGTTCAAATATGGGAGCTTCCAGAAATAGATCTGATGGCGTCTCATCTAAACAAGAAACTTCCCAGGTATCTGTCCAGATCCCGGGATCCTCAGGCGGAAGCAGTGGATGCATTATCACTTCCTTGGAAGTATCATCCTGCTTATATCTTTCCGCCTCTAGTTCTTCTTCCAAGAGTAATCTCCAAGATTCTGAAGGAATGCTCGTTTGTTCTGCTGGTAGCTCCGGCATGGCCTCACAGGTTTTGGTATGCGGATCTTGTCCGGATGGCCTCTTGCCATCCGTGGACTCTTCCGCTACGACCAGACCTTCTGTCGCAAGGTCCTTTTTTCCATCAGGATCTCAAATCCTTAAATTTAAAGGTATGGAGATTGAACGCTTGATTCTTAGTCAAAAAGGTTTCTCTGACTCTGTGATTAATACTATGTTACAGGCTCGTAAATCTGTATCTAGAGAGATATATTATAGAGTCTGGAAGACTTATATTTCTTGGTGTCTTTCTCATCATTTTTCTTGGCATTCTTTTAGAATTCCAAGAATTTTACAGTTTCTTCAGGATGGTTTAGATAAAGGTTTGTCCGCAAGTTCCTTGAAAGGACAAATCTCTGCTCTTTCTGTTCTTTTTCACAGAAAGATTGCTAATCTTCCTGATATTCATTGTTTTGTACAAGCTTTGGTTCGTATAAAACCTGTCATTAAGTCAATTTCTCCTCCTTGGAGTTTGAATTTGGTTCTATGGGCTCTTCAAGCTCCTCCGTTTGAACCTATGCATTCATTGGACATTAAATTACTTTCTTGGAAAGTTTTGTTCCTTTTGGCAATCTCTTCTGCCAGAAGAGTTTCTGAATTATCTGCTCTTTCTTGTGAGTCTCCTTTTCTGATTTTTCATCAGGATAAGGCAGTGTTGTGAACTTCTTTTGAATTTTTACCTAAAGTTGTGAATTCCAACAACATTAGTAGAGAAATTGTGGTTCCTTCATTATGTCCTAATCCTAAGAATTCTAAGGAGAAATCGTTACATTCTTTGGATGTTGTTAGAGCTTTAAAATATTATGTTGAAGCTACTAAGTCTTTCCGAAAGACTTCTAGTTTATTTGTTATCTTTTCCGGTTCTAGAAAAGGCCAGAAAGCTTCTGCCATTTCTTTGGCATCTTGGTTGAAATCTTTAATTCATCTTGCCTATGTTGAGTCGGGTAAAACTCCGCCTCAAAGGATTACAGCTCATTCTACTAGGTCAGTTTCTACTTCCTGGGCGTTTAGGAATGAAGCTTCGATTGATCAGATTTGCAAAGCTGCAACTTGGTCCTCTTTGCATACTTTTACTAAATTCTACCATTTTGATGTATTTTCTTCTTCTGAAGCAGTTTTTGGTAGAAAAGTTCTTCAGGCAGCGGTTTCAGTTTGAATCATCTGCTTATGTTTTTCATTAAACTTTATTTTGGGTGTGGATTATTTTCAGCAGGAATTGGCTGTCTTTATTTTATCCCTCCCTCTCTAGTGACTCTTGCGTGGAAAGATCCACATCTTGGGTAATCATTATCCCATACGTCACTAGCTCATGGACTCTTGCTAATTACATGAAAGAAAACATAATTTATGTAAGAACTTACCTGATAAATTCATTTCTTTCATATTAGCAAGAGTCCATGAGGCCCACCCTTTTTTTGTGGTGGTTATGATTTTTGTATAAAGCACAATTATTCCAATTCCTTATTTTATATGCTTTCGCACTTTTTTATCACCCCACTTCTTGGCTATTCGTTAAACTGAATTGTGGGTGTGGTGAGGGGTGTATTTATAGGCATTTTGAGGTTTGGGAAACTTTGCCCCTCCTGGTAGGAATGTATATCCCATACGTCACTAGCTCATGGACTCTTGCTAATATGAAAGAAATGAATTTATCAGGTAAGTTCTTTACATAAATTATGGTTTTTTGATGCTTTCGCTCCTTTTATCACCCCACTTCTTGGCTATTCGTTAAACTGAATTGTGGGTGTGGTGAGGGGTGTATTTATAGGCATTTTAAGGTTTGGGAAACTTTAACCCCTCCTGGTAGGAATGTATATCCCATACGTCACTAGCTCATGGACTCTTGCTAATATGAAAGAAATGAATTTATCAGGTAAGTTCTTACATAAATTATGCTTTTCAGTGATCTTCAAGCTTGGCCTCTGCTGAATAGAGTCTCCTCTCAATTTTCAGACAGACAATGTGTCAGCATCAACCACCGGGGGGGAAATCACCGTTCCCTAGCAATAATGTAGGTGTCTAGAATTGTCTCTTGGGCAGAAACCAATTCCTGTCTAGTCTCTGCAATTCATAAAGCAGGTGGGAACAACTGGGAGGCATTCTCTGTCTCCATTCTCTACATCCAGGGTGAGTGGTCTATTCACTAGGATGTGTTCAGATTGTGTATTTTTGGGGTCTCATTTATAGATCTGATGGCCTCTCGTTTGAACAACAAACTTCCCAGGTACTTTGCAAGGTCCAGGGATCAGTAATCCTGATTGCCCCTGCATATCCTCTCACGGTTTGGTAAGTGGATTCAGATGTCCAGCTGCCCTCTTGGTCTCTTCCTCTGCTGTCAGACCTTCTGTCCCAAGGTCCCTGTTTCCATCCGGATATCAAGTCCCTGATCTTGATGGCATAGACATTGAAAGTTTAGTCCATAGACATAGGGAATTCTGTGATTGAAACCTTAATTCAGACTCGTAAGCCTGTAGCTAGGAGAATCTATCACAAGGTCTGAAAGGCCTTTATTGCTGTAGAGATCATGGTTTTTCCTGGATTTTTTTCAGATTTCCTAGGATTTCACAGTTCTTACAGGATGGTTGGGATAAGGGCCTATCTGCCAGTTCTCTGAAATGGAGCTTTCTCCTCTTTCAGTTTTGTTCCACAGGAAAATTGCTAATCTGCTAATCTTTCTGATATTCATGGTTTTGTTCAGGCTGCGGTCTGTATTAAACCTGTAATCAAGCCAATTTCTTCTCCTTGGAATGTTAACCTGGTGTTAAGGGTTTTGCAGGCTCCTCCTTTTGAACCATGATCCAAAGTGGATATTAAACTACTTACTTGGAAAGTGTTATTTCTTCTGGCTATCTCTTCTGCTAGAAGAGTTTCTGTATTACCTGAACTTTCTTGTGATCCTCCTTATCTGATTTTTCATCAGGATAAGGCAGTTTTACAGACTTCTTTTAAAAAAAAAACATTGCCTAATGTTCAGACAATATTAGCAGAGAGATGAATGTTCTTTCTGTGTGTCCTAATCCTAAGAAAGCTTCATAAAAATCTTTGTATTCTTTGCATTGAAATATTACATTGATGCTACTGGGGACTTTAGACAAACTTCTATTTTTTTCTGGTCCTAGGAAGGGTCAGAAAACTTCTGCTGTTTCTTTGGTCTCTTGGTTGAAACTTTTGATTCACAAAGCTTACATGGAGGCAGGTAAGCCTCCACTACAGCGGATTACTGCTCATTCTACTGTGTCAGTTGTCAATTCTTGGGCTTTTAAGTATGAGGCTTCAGTTGATCAGATTTTGATGTTTTTGCTGCTTCTTGCAGTTTTTGTAGAAAGGTTCATCAGACAGCTGTCTCAGTTTAATTTTTTTGCCTGTTTGCTTTATTTTAAGTGCATTCAGAGAGAATTTTTTTTTTCTGTGGATTTACTATCTCAATAAAAAAAGATGTTTTAAATCCCTCCCTTTATTTTATTACTCCTGGCCTCCACAGCTTAGATATTAGTTTCGCAGGAGTTATGGGTCATTGGCTTCTCACCACCATGAAACTACAGGTAGCCCTCAGTTTACGTCGGGGTTAGGTTCCAGAAGGAATGGTTGTAAATCGAAACAGTTGTAAATTGAAACCCATTTTTTAATGTAATTTAATGGGAAGTGAGGGAGTTAGGTTCCAGGCCCCTCTCAAAATTGTCATAAGTAACACCTAATGCATTATTTTTAAAGCTTTGAAATGAAGACTTTAAATGCTAAACAGCATTATAAACCTAATAAAATAATCACACAACACAGACAAGAGACATTTAAAATTGGTCGCAGCATGCCGGCACCTTCAGTCTGTCATTCCCTTCAGTGGCTATGTGCATGGAAGTTTTAGGTCTCATGACTGCAGCGTCGGACGCAATCCCCTTTGCTCGTTTTCACATGAGACCTCTACAGCTTTGCATGCTGAATCAATGGTGCAGGGATTATACAAAGATATCACAATTAATATCCTTGAATCTCAATGTACGACACTCTCTGACATGGTGGATAGATCACCATCATTTGGTTCAAGGGGCTTCTTTTGTTCGGCCAACTTGGACTGTGATCTCAACAGATGCGAGTCTTTCAGGTTGAGGAGCTGTTTGGGGATCTCTGACAGCACAAGGGGTTTGGAAATCTCAAGAGGCGAGATTACCAATACATATTTTAGAATCCTTGCAATTCTCAGGGCTCTTCAGTTCTGGCCTCTGCTAAAGAGAGAACCATTCATTTGTTTTCAGACAGACAATATCACAACTGTGGCTTATGTCAATCATCAGGGTGGGACTCACAGTCCCCAAGCTATGAAAGAAGTATCTCGGATACTTGCTTGGGCGGAATCCAGCTCCTGTCTAATCTCTGCGGTGCATATCCCAGGTGTAGACAATTGGGAGGCGGATTATCTCAGCCGCCAGACTTTACATCCAGGGGAGTGGTCTTTCCATCCAGATGTGTTTTCTCAGATTGTTCAGATGTGGGGTCTTCCAGAGATAGATCTCATGGCCTCTCATCTAAACAAGAAACTTCCCAGATACCTGTCCAGGTCCAGGGATGTTCAGGTGGAAGCAGTGTATGCGCTGACACTTCCTTGGTGTTATCATCCTGCTTACATCTTCCCGCCTCTAGTTCTCCTTCCAAGAGTGATCTCGAAAATCATCATGGAACAGTCTTGTGTTGCTGGTGGCTCCAGCATGGCCACACAGGTTTTGGTATGCGGATCTGGTTCGGATGTCCAGTTGCCCGCCTTGGCCACTTCCGTTACGGCCGGACCTACTATCTCAAGGTCCGTTTTTCCATCAGGATCTAAAATCATTAAATTTGAAGGTATGGAAATTGAACGCTTAGTTCTAAGTCATAGAGGTTTCTCTGACTCAGTGATTAATACTATGTTACAAGCTCGTAAATCTGTCTCTAGGAAGATTTATTTGGAAGACTTACATTTCATGGTGTTCTTCTCATGAATTCCCCTGGCATTCTTTTAGAATTTCTAGAATTTTACAGTTCCTTCAGGATGGTTTGGATAAGGGTTTGTCTGCAAGTTCCTTGAAAGGACAAATCTCCGCTCTTTCTGTTTTATTTCACAGAAAGATTGCTATACTTCCTGATATTCACTGTTTTGTACAGGCTTTAGTTCATATTAAGCCTGTCATTAAATCAATTTCTCCTCCTTGGAGTCTTAATTTGGTTCTGAAGGCTTTACAGGCTCCTCTATTTGAGCCTATGCATTATTTGGACATTAAACTACTTTCTTGGAAAGTGTTGTTCCTTTTGGCTATCTCTTCTGCTAGAAGAGTTTCTGAGCTATCTTCTCTTTATTGTGAGTCTCCTTTTCTGATTTTTCATCAGGATAAGGCAGTTTTGCGGACTTCTTTTCAATTTTTACCTAAGGTTGTAAATTCTAACAACATTAGTAGAGAAATTGTTGTCCCTTCCTTGTGTCCTAATCCTAAGAATTCTTTGGAGAGATCCTTACATTCTTTGGATGTGGTAAGAGCTTTGAAATATTATGTGGAAGCTACTAAAGATTTCAGGAAGACTTCCAGTTTGTTTTATTTTCTGGTCCTAGGAAAGGTCAGAAGGCGTCTATTTCCTTGGCTTCTTGGATGAAACTTTTGATTCATCAAGCTTATTTGGAGTCGGGTCAGGCCCCGCCTCAGAGAATTACAGCTCATTCTACTAGATCAGTCTCCACTTCGTGGGCTTTTAAGAATGAAGCTTCAGTTGATCAGATTTGCAATGCGGCGACTTGGTCCTCTTTGCATACATTTACTAAATTCTACCATTTTGATGTTTTTGCTTCTTCGGAAGCAGTTTTTGGTAGAAAAGTTCTTCAGGCAGCTGTTTCAGTTTGATTCTTCTGCTTTTGATTTAAGTTTTTTTCTTTAAAAAATGAAAATAAACTTATTTTTTTGGGTTGTGGATTAAATTTTTTCAGCGGAATATGGCTGTTTTTATTTGTATTCCCTCCCTCTCTAATGACTCTTGAATGGAAGACTCCACATCTTGGGTATTGATATCCCATATGTCACTAGCTCATGGACTCTTGCCAATTACATGAAAGAAAACATAATTTATGTAAGAACTTACCTGATAAATTCATTTCTTTCATATTGGCAAGAGTCCATGAGGCCCACCCTTTTTATGGTGGTTATGATTTCTTGTATAAAGCACAATTATTTCCATATTTCCTTTGTTGATGCTTTCTTCTCCTTTCTTTATCACCCCACTACTTGGCTATTCGTTAAACTGAATTGTGGGTGTGGTGAGGAGTGTATTTATAGGCATTTTGAGGTTTGGGAAACTTTGCCCCTCCTGGTAGGATTGTATATCCCATACGTCACTAGCTCATGGACTCTTGCCAATATGAAAGAAATTAATTTATCAGGTAAATTCTTACATAAATTGTTTTTTTACTTGCATTTTCTGCATTTTCTGCAATCAGTTCTCTGCATTGTTAGAATGTTAGATAATATTGTGTTTGCACCTATTCTATGCATTTCAATCTGCATTGATTAATAAGCACTTAGGCACCCTCATCTCAAGCTGCTGGACAGGAAGATAATAGGGAAGTGCCTGCTAGATCTTGTTTGCTCGATAGGTCTGGTCTGTGTACACAGATTAATTTTAGGCTGTAAAGCTTGCTTAAAGGGACATTAAACCCACATTTTTTCTTTCATGATTCAGATGGAGAATACCATTTTAAACAACTTTCTAATTTACTTCTATTATCTAATTTGCTTCATTGTCTTGATATTCTTTCCTGAAAAGCATATCTATATAGGCTCAGTAGCTTCTGATTGGTGGGTGCACATAGATGCCTCATGTGATTGGCTCGCCCATGTGCATTGTTATTTCTTTAACAAAAGACATCTAAAGAATGAAGCAAATTAGATAATAGAAGTAAATTGGAATGTTGTTTAAAATGGTATTTTCTATCTGAATCATGAAAGAATGTTTTGGGTTTAATGTCCCTTTAACTTAGCTGCAAAACAAGTGGAAAGCTCCACCTACTGGCTATTTGAATTAGTGCACTAATTTTCAATAACAGTCACATGACTGGAAAAAAAAGGTTGTTATTCTGAAACGGCGCAAATTGAACCGGCGTAAAGTGAGGGCCACCTGTAATTAACTTAGACTGTGTGGTATGTGTGAGGTGGGGGATATATATATATATATATATATATATATATCTATTTCTTTCATGTAATTAGCAAGAGTCCATGAGCTAGTGACGTATGGGATATACATTCCTACCAGGAGGGGCAAAGTTTCCCAATCCTCAAAATGCCTATAAATACACCCCTCACCACACCCACAATTCAGTTTTACAAACTTTGCCTCCTATGGAGGTGGTGAAGTAAGTTTGTGCTAGATTCTACGTTGATATGCGCTCCGCAGCAAGTTGGAGCCCGGTTTTCCTCTCAGCGTGCAGTGAATGTCAGAGGGATGTGAGGAGAGTATTGCCTATTTGAATGCAGTGATCTCCTTCTACGGGGTCTATTTCATAGGTTCTCTGTTATCGGTCGTAGAGATTCATCTCTTACCTCCCTTTTCAGATCGACGATATACTCTTATTTATATACCATTACCTCTGCTGATTTTCGTTTCAGTACTGGTTTGGCTTTCTACAAACATGTAGATGAGTGTCCTGGGGTAAGTAAATCTTATTTTCTGTGACACTCTAAGCTATGGTTGGGCACTTTATTTATAAAGTTCTAAGTATATGTATTCAAACATTTATTTGCCTTGACTCAGAATGTTCAACATTCCTTATTTTCAGACAGTCAGTTTCATATTTGGGATAAAAATTTGACTTTTTTTCCCTGTGGGCTGTTAGGCTCGCGGGGGCTGAAAATGCTTCATTTTATTGCGTCATTCTTGGCGCTGACTTTTTTGGCGCAAAAAATCTTTTCTGTTTCCGGCGTCATACGTGTCGCCGGAAGTTGCGTCATTTTTTTACTTCCTTTTGATCCAAAAATGTCGGCGTTCCGGATGTGGCGTCATTTTTGGCGCCAAAAAGCATTTAGGCGCCAAACAATGTGGGCGTATTATTTGGCGCTAAAAAATATGGGCGTCGCTTTTGTCTCTACATTTTTTCAGTCTCATTTTTTCTTTGCTTCTGGTTACTAGAAGCTTGTTTATTGGCGTTTTTTCCCATTCCTGAAACTGTCATTTAAGGAATTTGATCAATTTTGCTTTATATGTTGTTTTTTCTCTTACATATTGCAAGATGTCTCACGTTGCATCTGAGTCAGAAGATACTTCAGGAAAATCGCTGTCTAGTGCTGGAACTACCAAAGCTAAGTGTATCTGCTGTAAACTTTTGGTAGCTATTCCTCCGGCTGTTGTTTGTATTAATTGTCATGACAAACTTGTTAAAGCAGATAATATTTCCTTTAGTAATGTACCATTGCCTGTTGCAGTTCCCTCAACATTTAAGGTGCTGAATGTTCCTGATAACATAAGAGATTTTGTTTCTGAATCCATCAAGAAGGCTATGTCTGTTATTTCTCCTTCTAGTAAACATAAAAAATCTTTTAAAACTTCTCTCTCTACAGATGAATTTTTAAATGAACATCATCATTCTGATTCTGATGACTCTTCTGGTTCAGAGGATTCTGTCTCAGAGATTGATGCTGATAAATCTTCATATTTATTTAAAATGGAATTTATTCGTTCTTTACTTAAAGAAGTACTAATTGCTTTAGAAATAGAGGATTCTGGTCCTCTTGATACTAATTCTAAACGTTTAGATAAGGTGTTTAAATCTCCTGTGGTTATTCCAGAAGTTTTTCCTGTTCCTAATGCTATTTCTGAATAATTTCCAGAGAATGGGATAAATTGGGTAATTCATTTACTCCTTCTAAACGTTTTAAGCAATTATATCCTGTGCCGTCTGACAGATTAGAATTTTGGGACAAAATCCCTAAAGTTGATGGGGCTATTTCTACCCTTGCTAAACGTACTACTATTCCTACGTCAGATGGTACTTCGTTTAAAGATCCTTTAGATAGGAAAATTGAATCCTTTCTAAGAAAAGCTTATCTGTGTTCAGGTAATCTTCTTAGACCTGCTATATCTTTGGCTGATGTTGTTGCAGCTTCAACTTTTTGGTTGGAGACTTTAGCACAACAAGTAACAGATCATGATTCTCATAATATTATTATTCTTCTTCAGCATGCTAATAATTTTATCTGTGATGCCATTTTTGATATTATCAGAGTTGATGTCAGGTTTATGTCTCTAGCTATTTTAGCTAGAAGAGCTTTATGGCTTAAAACTTGGAATGCTGATATGGCTTCTAAATCAACTCTACTTTCCATTTCTTTCCAGGGTAACAAATTATTTGGTTCTCAGTTGGATTCCATTATCTCAACTGTTACTGGTGGGAAAGGAACTTTTTTACCACAGGATAAAAAATCTAAGGGTAAAAACAGGGCTAATAATCGTTTTCGTTCCTTTCGTTTCAACAAAGAACAAAAGCCTGATCCTTCATCCTCAGGAGCAGTTTCAGTTTGGAAACCATCTCCAGTCTGGAATAAATCCAAGCCTTCTAGAAAGGCAAAGCCTGCTTCTAAGTCCACATGAAGGTGCGGCCCTCATTCCAGCTCAGCTGGTAGGGGGCAGGTTACGTTTTTTCAAAGAAATTTGGATCAATTCTGTTCACAATCTTTGGATTCAGAACATTGTTTCAGAAGGGTACAGAATTGGTTTCAAGATGAGACCTCCTGCAAAGAGATTTTTTCTTTCCCGTGTCCCAGTAAATCCAGTGAAAGCTCAAGCATTTCTGAATTGTGTTTCAGATCTAGAGTTGGCTGGAGTAATTATGCCAGTTCCAGTTCTGGAACAGGGGATGGGGTTTTATTCAAATCTCTTCATTGTACCAAAGAAGGAGAATTCCTTCAGACCAGTTCTGGATCTAAAAATATTGAATCGTTATGTAAGGATACCAACGTTCAAAATGGTAACTGTAAGGACTATCTTGCCTTTTGTTCAGCAAGGGCATTATATGTCCACAATAGATTTACAGGATGCTTATCTGCATATTCCGATTCATCCAGATCATTATCAGTTCCTGAGATTCTCTTTTCTGGACAAGCATTACCAGTTTGTGGCTCTGCCGTTTGGCCTAGCTACAGCTCCAATAATTTTTACAAAGGTTCTCGGTGCCCTTCTGTCTGTAATCAGAGAACAGGGTATTGTGGTATTTCCTTATTTGGACGATATCTTGGTACTTGCTCAGTCTTTACATTTAGCAGAATCTCATACGAATCGACTTGTGTTGTTTCTTCAAGATCATGGTTGGAGGATCAATTTACCAAAAAGTTCATTGATTCCTCAGACAAGGGTAACTTTTCTGGGTTTCCAGATAGATTCAGTGTCCATGACTCTGTCTTTAACAGACAAGAGACGTCTAAAATTGATTTCAGCTTGTCGAAACCTTCAGTCACAATCATTCCCTTCGGTAGCCTTATGCATGGAAATTCTAGGTCTTATGACTGCTGCATCGGACGCGATCCCCTTTGCTCGTTTTCACATGCGACCTCTTCAGCTCTGTATGCTGAATCAATGGTGCAGGGATTACACAAAGATATCTCAATTAATATCTTTAAAACCGATTGTACGACACTCTCTAACGTGGTGGACAGATCACCATCGTTTAATTCAGGGGGCTTCTTTTGTGCTTCCGACCTGGACTGTAATTTCAACAGATGCAAGTCTCACAGGTTGGGGAGCTGTGTGGGGATTTCTGACGGCACAAGGAGTTTGGGAATCTCAGGAGGTGAGATTACCGATCAATATTTTGGAACTCCGTGCAATTTTCAGAGCTCTTCAGTCTTGGCCTCTTCTGAAGAGAGAATCGTTCATTTGTTTTCAGACAGACAATGTCACAACTGTGGCATACATCAATCATCAAGGAGGGACTCACAGTCCTCTGGCTATGAAAGAAGTATCTCGAATTCTGGTTTGGGCGGAATCCAGCTCCTGTCTAATCTCTGCGGTTCATATCCCAGGTATAGACAATTGGGAAGCGGATTATCTCAGTCGCCAAACGTTGCATCCGGGCGAATGGTCTCTTCACCCAGAGGTATTTCTTCAGATTGTTCAAATATGGGAGCTTCCAGAAATAGATCTGATGGCGTCTCATCTAAACAAGAAACTTCCCAGGTATCTGTCCAGATCCCGGGATCCTCAGGCGGAAGCAGTGGATGCTTTATCACTTCCTTGGAAGTATCATCCTGCTTATATCTTTCCGCCTCTAGTTCTTCTTCCAAGAGTAATCTCCAAGATTCTGAAGGAATGCTCGTTTGTTCTGCTGGTAGCTCCGGCATGGCCTCACAGGTTTTGGTATGCGGATCTTGTCCGGATGGCCTCTTGCCATCCGTGGACTCTTCCGCTACGACCAGACCTTCTGTCGCAAGGTCCTTTTTTCCATCAGGATCTCAAATCCTTAAATTTAAAGGTATGGAGATTGAACGCTTGATTCTTAGTCAAAGAGGTTTCTCTGACTCTGTGATTAATACTATGTTACAGGCTCGTAAATCTGTATCTAGAGAGATATATTATAGAGTCTGGAAGACTTATATTTCTTGGTGTCTTTCTCATCATTTTTCTTGGCATTCTTTTAGAATTCCAAGAATTTTACAGTTTCTTCAGGATGGTTTAGATAAAGGTTTGTCCGCAAGTTCCTTGAAAGGACAAATCTCTGCTCTTTCTGTTCTTTTTCACAGAAAGATTGCTAATCTTCCTGATATTCATTGTTTTGTACAAGCTTTGGTTCGTATAAAACCTGTCATTAAGTCAATTTCTCCTCCTTGGAGTTTGAATTTGGTTCTAGGGGCTCTTCAAGCTCCTCCGTTTGAACCTATGCATTCATTGGACATTAAATTACTTTCTTGGAAAGTTTTGTTCCTTTTGGCAATCTCTTCTGCCAGAAGAGTTTCTGAATTATCTGCTCTTTCTTGTGAGTCTCCTTTTCTGATTTTTCTTCAGGATAAGGCAGTGTTGCGAACTTCTTTTGAATTTTTACCTAAAGTTGTGAATTCCAACAACATTAGTAGAGAAATTGTGGTTCCTTCATTATGTCCTAATCCTAAGAATTCTAAGGAGAAATCGTTACATTCTTTGGATGTTGTTAGAGCTTTGAAATATTATGTTGAAGCTACTAAGTCTTTCCGAAAGACTTCTAGTTTATTTGTTATCTTTTCCGGTTCTAGAAAAGGCCAGAAAGCTTCTGCCAT